>NC_133367.1:50860684-50908345 GCF_049309525.1 Garra rufa | reverse complement strand
CCAAATTCTTAAATGCATATAATTCCCAGTGTATTTCAGTGTATTTTGTGCATTTCTGTACTTTCTATTACTGCATTTATTTTGATCAAGTGAGATGAGTAAAGACCATCTTTTTCATGAATCATTATCTCTCTGGTGTTTATAAGCAGCACACACAGTATTTTACTACCTGTAAAAATACACAAACTTAGCTATATTAAATTGTTTGTGGTACCTACAGTTACAAATGTAAAATATGTGATGATAATATTGATCGAGCAATTGATGTAAGGTAAATGAAAATATATGAGCAGAATTGAGAAAATAGTATTAATGGAGATAAATTGTAGCCTATCACATCTAGGCAAACGTGTGAAATTCACGGTGCATTTTATGCAAACAACTCTAATCGTAGTTGTATATCTATATTTACAGTAGGCATAATTGTCATTGCGTATGCAGCATGAGTCACAATCTTCTGTTCGTGAACAGTTGTATTTCATTCATTATCTGACTATGCATCCGTGCATTTAATTGCCATTGGCTCGTGTGATAGTAATATGGATCTTAGTAGCATTTTTAGTGATACTAGACAATAATAATTGATACCCGCTCGACGGTGTAATTTACTTCCGGGTAAAGATATGATCAGTCAAATGAAATACAATAAATGTACAAATAAATATTACAAATTAAAAAACGATCGGAAATGCGTCAATTTTCTATTACTATTATTTGATGACAAAAATACATTTGGAAAACAAAATACAGCCATTTCTGCTGTTTTTCTTTTAAACAAAAAACCAAGCTGCACCCTTTTTTAAATTTCATCTTTCATTCCGAAATTGAATAATGAATGAACGAAAAAGTACACGGACCACATTATTATCTTAAATAAATAACAGTGAAATTCATTTATGTGTCGTCATAATTCATTCATGTGTCATAAATGTTTGTATTTATAAACAACTCTGTTTAACAACCCTTTTCTATTTATTAATTTAATAACATAAGGATAGTGGACACTCTTGCTGATAATTTTCCACATTTATGTATCTTATTAACAATTAAGACAATAATAAAAAAAAAGCTGTAAATAAACACCACTGGTTAACATTGCATAACATGCTTGTAAATGTATGTAACCTTGGACCACAAACCAGTCATAAGCGTACGTTTTAATTGAGATTTGTACACATCTGAAAGCTGAATAAATAAGCAAAGGATTCAGCGTTTATATAAAACGTATAATTCATAAGTATAGTTTCCAACTGCATTTCCTGTTTATCGTGGCAGCGACTTCAATCCATTTCACTAAC
The DNA here is from genome assembly GCF_049309525.1 of Garra rufa. Taxonomy (NCBI): domain Eukaryota; kingdom Metazoa; phylum Chordata; class Actinopteri; order Cypriniformes; family Cyprinidae; genus Garra; species Garra rufa. The sequence continues at coordinate 50,907,047 of NC_133367.1, read as the reverse complement.
CAATGAGATGAGTTGTGGGAGGGATGTTGCGCCAACGTCATTAATTTACCTACAACCAATGAGAAGGCATGTGGGCGGGGCGACACGTGCAGCCCCACCCCAGATTCAGCCCTGCCTCGATCTGCAGGCTGCAGACAGGTGCACTTGGGTTATTGGAGCATTCGTGTAGTAATTATTTTCTCCAACAGACGGCGCTGAGAGCCACACTGACACCGAGGTTGCTTTGTTTCTTCTCAGTAGGTGAGTAACATTGGGTTTGCTTTGTTTCACAGAACTAATATATACTGGCTTTTGATCTAATATGCTTGTGTGTCATGTTCGCTTGTTTGTTCATCTGCAATAGTATTGTGTTGCTTGGGTTGTATATGTATGTGTGGGGCGAGACCCTTTTAGGGTAGGGGCGTGTTTGTTTTGGTGATTTTAAATATCAAAATCTTTTACTTCACATTTAAGTACAGTACAGTTTTTTTTTTTTACTTTTTAAGTATAGCACAGTTTTTATTTAACTTTTAGTTACAGTACATTTTAATTTAATTATTTAAGTTTTTTATTTATCAGTATGTAAGCACTGTGCAGTGTTAATGTTCAAAGTGTATGTACAACGTTTGAAGTGGCTTACAATAATACATATTCTTACTAGGGATAAAACTGCCTTGCTTTTGAACTGTGCATAGCTGTAGCTAAATAATTTGGCCTACTGCGTTACTGTATTTTCATGTTGGTCATTATGGTGGTACTTGGAGAACCAAATATTTTATGAGGTCGTACTTGGTGTAAAAGGTTTGAGAACGTTGGGTTAGGGAGTCTGTTAAGGCATTGGTCTGATCTGGCTTTGTTTGTGTTGTCTGTCTGTTGGTATTTGTGCTTTGACATGTGCTCTAATTTCTATTACCTGATTATTTTGTTAAGGTCAACACCTGTTTTCATTAGTTACCCTTTATATTCTTCTCTTGTTTGCTGTCCTGTGCCAGATTGAATTTCTGCTCTGCTGAGTTAACCTGGCTTTTGTCTGTGGAGATTTCTGTGTTTTCTTGTTTCAGCTGTTGTCTAGTCTTGTCTTGCATAGTTTCTATCTTATTTGATACTTCTTGATATTAGGTTTTTTTTTTCTTATTTTGTTAGTTTAGTGCTTTCTAGTTCCTTGTTTTTGAGCTCCTGTCTTTTAGTTTAGTTAGTTTTTTTTCCTCCCTTTTCTCCCCAGCTTCTCCATCAGCTCTGGCTGCTGGAATCTTGAGCTGTTGCTCTCAGCCATTCACTGTGGAACCTCTTTCCTGGATGCCTTCTGCTGGGCTGACGCTCTCCTCCAAGGACCTGGCTGGTCTGTCCTGGTTACCCTCTCAGACAGTGGCTCAACGATTATTTCCTGTTTGTGTTTTGAAACCCAATAAATCTCTGTTATTCCTGCAACTGATTCCTCCTCTTTTATCACCCTGACAGTTCGATCTGGCCAGCATGGAATCAGTTAGGTTTGACCACATTCGGGCAGCCGTGTTTCAGAAGAGGGGGCTGCTGGGTCAACATGCCACATGACTCACAGAAACTACCAGAGAGGTAGAGGTCATTTACTCTGAAGTTACTGAACTGACTAACCAAGTCTGGGAGCTGATGCGGGACCAGTACAGCCTTCGGTCTGCAGATGCTGCTTCTGCTCCCACTCCTTTCTTGGCCCAGGTAACTCCAGAACCTAGAGTGCCAAATCCACATCCCTATGATGGGGATTCAAAGGCTTGTCACCCGTTCCTGTCCCAGTGTGTCATCCTGTTTACCAGAGGCGGACAATCCAAGTGCCATGAGTAAAAGTCCTCCCCAGTATTTTGTTCCAATCACCTGGATTTGCTAATTAGCACAGTTTTTCAGCCAGGAGGTCAGAGATTATACCAAGTCATTCCTTTTGAGTCTCAAGCAAGTCTCAAGTAAAAGCCCCTAAAGAGTTAAAGTTAATGAGATAACTGAATGATGATTGTGTTAGTGATGAACACCTGCTGTTAACAAGCAGCATCACTGAAGAAAAGAGAAACACAAGAACTACAACTGACTTGAATCAACTGAACAAAACATTTCATCTCTCAAAATCTGATGAAATATCTCCACAAACAGCATCACCAGCTTCACTCATTACTAACCAGACTGACTTTATTTCATATCTGCAGAATCTCTTATTGAGAATTAACAGAGGTTTAGATGTTGCTGTTTTATTGGTCAAGAAAAGAAATAAAAAAAAACACAGTGCCACCATCATTGGGGTCAAGGGTTGCTTTAGTTTGTCTCTTGACTCTTGGAGTAATTTAAAGTAACTTCAATCTTGTTTTACGGCAAGCATTTGGGCATTGTTGAATCAAAAGCTTGTAGCAGCAGATTAGCTCACACTCTTGCCATACTCACAACTAATTTGGATGAGCATCATGAAGTGGTCTCTCTATTTGACTTGCTGAATGACAAGTAGCTATTGTAGAACTGCAATAAAACAATCTGTTTAAACAAACGTCACTGTAATGATTCAATATTGCTAGAAACAAAATTGCAACAGCTCAGGCTTTAAGACAGGAACACTTATCATATGCTCCTCAACAGTGGTGACAAGAGGAGTTTTTACTATGCTGTTACCCAGCATGCACTGCAGCATGAAATGTTTTGTTGATTGTCACCATTGTTGAGATTCATATGCTGGTTCTTGATGTCTGTGTGTGTCAAAGAAGTACAGATGTTTTGTATGCATTATAAAGGTTTTAAATTAATTCACTGTAATTGTAAGAAGAACACTATGCTTAGATGCTGTAGTTTTGCAGATTTGAAAGTGCAAAACAGAAACAAATAATAAAAAATGAAAGTTATTTTTGGTGTGTCCAGATATGCTCATGATGACTGTTTCACCATATATAAACAGCTACTAACTATCAAATATTCAGACTTGATCTCACTACATTACAACACCATACACATTATAACAGAGAGATCAAACTCAGGATACAATGGTCAAGAGCTCAACTAAAGCAAATACTGATCTCCACAATGGTGACATAATTTTAACCAATAAAACATCGACATCTGATCCTCTGTAACAACAGCAGGTGTTCATCACTAACACAATCATCATTCAGTTATCTCATTAACTTCTTTAGGGGCTTGGGATTTTACTTGAGACTTGCTTGAGACTCAAAAAGAATGACTTGGTCTTTTACTCATGGCACCTGGATTTGACACCTCTGCACGGAACGCCAGAAATGGGATAACTAAACAAGCGGAAAGATGTCTTGCTTGTAAATGTATGTAACCTTGGACCACAAACCAGTCATAAGTGCACGTTTAAAAAAAAAAACTTAATTGAGATTTGTACACATCTGAAAGCTGAATAAATAAGCAAAGGATTCAGCGTTTATATACAACGTATAATTCATAAGTATTCCAACTGCATTTCCTGTTTATCGTGGCAGCGACGTCAATCCATTTCACTAACCAATGAGATGAGTTGTAGGAGGGATGTTGCGTCGACGTCATTAATTTACCTACAACCAATGAGAAGGCATGTGGGCGGGGCGACACGTGCAGCCCCGCCCCAGATTCAGCCCCGCCTCGATCTGCAGGCTGCAGACAGGTGCACTTGGAGCGCTATGGATTTACAGAATTGTGAATTGTCTCTTAGTTTTTGGTCTGATGTTAGCACCTTTCTATTTCTGCAAAGAAATGTTAATTATATGCTTTCTTTAAAAGATGTTATCTGTACTTATTCTCATAAAAGTAAACTGATTGAGTATGTTGTTAACTTTTACATTTTGCAAGGCAAATATTATATTTATAAACAGAAATTTGCTAAATGCATACCAAAATGTAATTTATTTTTATCAGAAATAGAAGTTTTGAAAAAGTCTTTAAAACAAATGAATACATTTGTTGTTACATTTCATTGAGAACTTTTTTTCTGGTTCCACTTGATACCACTTCTCTTGTACTTTATGTAAATAAACACATTTTGTTGATAAAGTATTTAGTTTGTCATCACTTTGGTTGCAATCAGTGCTGGGAATTCAACTTGCCAATGTCTTACAAATTTCAGTGTGCGACCTGTATACCCCTAGAACACCAAGGGTCGTAAGATTTTTGGGGGCTCGTCCGGGATACTAAAGGTCCCGATTTTTTTTTATTTCTGTGGACATTGGTATCGTTGTGCTCAGCACGGTTGGCAAAGTGATTTCATTTGTAGTGGACGTTGTCTATTGCTTAAGGCGAACTAGTTCTGTATGTTGGTTTTGGATCAGGTATGGCGTCATTCAATTTGGACTCGTTTATTCAGAACCCAACTCTTGGGGAATTTGATAAATGTCGCAAAGACGATTTAATTCAAATTGCTGAACATTTTCAGATTCTAGTGAACAAGCAAAATCTTAAAAGAGAAATCCGGCAAGTTATTTATGATCGGTTGGTCGAATTGGGGATTTTTGCTGTGGATAGTGTAGCTCCAGAAGAATCAAATCCACTTGGTGTGACTGAAAGGCCGTGCGATCCTGGATGGGCAGGGTCGAATGGTGATGTAGCTGAGGGGGAGACGGAGGTTGAACCCAAGGTTGTATTACCGCCCTTTGATCCCATATCACCTGCCTCGACTGTTTCAATGGGAGATGGCAGACTTAAGTTACGTCTAGCAAAATTGCAGTATGAGGCTCAGGAAAAAGCACGTGCCCACCAAGCTGAGTTGGAGTATTCGAATGTATTGCGTCGACCCTCCATTGGCCATCCGAAATATGGACCTTGCTATTGCAGTGTAAGCTGTCTGGCAAAGCCCAGGAGATCTGTTCCGCACTTTCAGTTGAGGAAAGCTTAAATTATGATACTGTGAAGTCTGCAATATTAAGAGGTTATGAACTAGTGCCTGAAGCATATAGGCAACGTTTTAGGAACCATAAGAAGGGTATGCAACAGACTTACGTAGAGTTTGCTCGAGAGAAGAGCTTGTTATTTGACAAATGGTGCACTGCCACTAAGACAATGGATTTTGGTGAGTTACGTGAACTTATTTTATTGGAAGAATTCAAGAATTGTTTGCCTGAGCGTATTGTAGTATATCTGAATGAACAAAAAGTAAATTCTGTGTCCCAAGCTGCTATACATGCTGATGAGTTCATGCTTACGCATAAACCGGTGTTCTCTTTAGCTCGTTCTGCAACATTTACAGCGTCTCGTCCTAAAACAGTGGTGTCTGTGAATTCGTCTACTCATTCCTCTCCTCCCCGTGCTCCGGCTAAGACAGAGCAAGGAAAGGAGATGAGAGAATGTTACTATTGTCATAAAGTTGGTCACTTGATTGCAGACTGTCGTGCTCTTAAAAGTAAACATGCACGACCCACAAGTGTTGGTCTAATTCAGTCAACAGCCTCGAACAGGCTATTATTTCTAGAGAAGCAGGTCGTTGACGCAAGTTATCGTCCGTTTGTTTTTAATGGGTTAGTCTCTACAACCGGTAACCCTGCAGATCAGCGACCAATCCAGATACTCCGTGATACAGGTGCCGCCCACTCTGTGTTGATCGCTGATGTGCTTGTTTTGAATGAACAGACTTCGTGTGGTACAAGCATTCTTATGCATGGGCATTGTCAAAGCCCCTGTACATAAAATCCACTTAGAGTGTGAGTTTGCGAATTGTGTGGTGTCAGTAGCTGTGCTTCCTGACTTGCCAATTAAAGGTGTGTCTTTTATCCTCGGGAACGATATTGCTGGGGGTAAAGTGATGCCGTCATTAGAGGTTTTTGACAAGAAACCCGTGTCCGCTGTAAATGATGAGTTGTCCACCACTTATCCTGACACTTTTCCTGCATGTGTTGTGACTTGTTCTCAGGCCAAGCGGCTGGATAATGAGCAGTTTACCCTTGAGAATACATTTATGCATACCAATGAACCCTTGCTACTTAGAACTAAGAGTGTGGACGAACCTTGTGTTCTTGAAATAGATCAAGATAATTTTCAGAAGCTTAATTTAAACATGACCCGTGAGCAGATAATTATCGCACAGGGAAAGGATGAGACGTTAAAAAGGTGTTTTGATGCTGTACTTTCCCAGGAACAGTTAAAACGGCAACCCACAGGTTATTTCATTGAGGATGCAATGTTGATGCGTAAGTGGAGTTCTACACGCGAACAGGGAGCTGACTGGAATATCGTGTACCAAGTGGTCATTCCTTCTGTATACCGACCTCATGTACTATCACTTGCACACGACCATGTTCTGTCCGGCCACCTGGGAATCACCAAGACTTATCGCAGAATTCTGAGATATTTCTTTTGGCCTGGTTTGAAACGAGACGTTGCCAGATACTGCCAGACCTGTCAGACGTGCCAGTGCAGTGGTAAACCAAACCAGGTAATCCCAAAAGCTCCCCTCACCCCAATACCCATTGTGCATGAACCATTTGAATGTGTAATTATTGACTGTGTTGGCCCATTGCCAAGGTCAAAAGCCGGTAATCAGTTTCTTCTAACTATCATGTGTGCGACTACTCGTTTTCCTGAAGCTGTTCCGCTCCGTAAAATAACTGCGCCTACAATCATTAAAGCGCTTATGAAGTTTTTTGCAACATTTGGTCTCCCTAAGGTCATCCAGAGTGATCAGGGGACAAATTTTATGTCGAGGGTGTTCAATCAGGTGTTAAAGAGTCTTGCAATTCAACACAGCGTCTCTAGTGCTTTCCATCCTGAAAGCCAGGGAGCCCTTGAGCGTTTCCACCAGACATTAAAGTCTATGTTACGCAAATATTGCCTACACTGTTAAAAATTGCTGTAAAAAAAACGGCCAAATTTTGACAGTAACATGCTGTTTTCCATTAAAACAGTGCATTCTGGGTATTATTTGTCAACATCGAAAAGTAGCCTGCTGCTATGTATCGTGAATTAACAGCGTTCAAAATCGACACTCAGAGACTGTGTTTCAAATCCAACTCTACACCCTCATTCACTATTCCCTACATGAGTTCACTAATATAGTCCACCTTACAGAGATAATGAAAACTAATGAGTGACTTCAGACACTGACGAACAGCAGCTGTTAATGAGCAGAATCACTGATTGACAGAGAAACAAGACAAACACAAGAACTATATAACTGACTTCAGCCACAGCCTTAGATGAAATCAACTGAAAATTTAAACAACTCAAAACACAGCTTTACCAACTTCACGCATTTCTAACCGGACAGATTTGATTTCTACGGAGCCCCTTACGTCACCTGTAGAAGAAAAATAATTAATCTGTGGGGACGGTTTTGCAATTCGTTCCCTCAGTTTATAAACCGTACTCACGAAATTCTTAAACTGTTCCCTCAGTTTAACAATTCGTGCCCACGGATTAACAAACCGTGCCCACGAATTTCCAATCCGTGCGCTCAGATTTTGTAAACCGTACCCTCGGATTTTGAATCCGTACCCACAAATTCATAATCCGTGCGCACGCTTTCGCAATCCGTTCCCACAGTTTGTAAACTGCTCTCACGGATTTGTGGCCCCGCCCCCAAATTCAACCAGGACACCTGTTTAGGTGCCGGATGCATTGTATTGCTTTATTAAACTTTATTTTCTCATATTAGGCTATATGAGACTATGCAACACTGGCAAAACAGAGTTTTTAGCTTTATTATATATTAATCACCAATAGATTAGCTGCTAAAACACCACACCTGTGTTTTATCCCATTGGTTATTCATGTAACGCTAAAAAAGAAGAATGTTTTGTAAGGGCTGATCATGGTAAATTAACGAAATAAATAATGTACAGGTTATGTTGTCATTACTTTGCTCTTAAACTAAATGCAGTGTAATATATTGCATATTTAATAATTACATTAACAGTGAACAAGCATCTAACTGTGGGTGAAAAGCTTATCATAAAATCGCCAAAATTCTACATGTTAAGAATTGAATAGTACACAAACACATTAAGGCACTTATTTAGCCTATAAATTAAAATAATAATAATAATTACTATTTTAAGTATTATGACGTAAAAAGCTTATAAGCCTACTACTGTTTCTCAGCTATTAAAATAGTTCAGTTTTGCATGAAATGACAAAGTGACTGTATTTCGTTTCGTTTTTTTAATAAGTTAATTTAGAAAAATGTTTGGAGCATTTTTTTGTTCGTTCAATATAAGTTTTTGTTTTTTAAAGTAACGACAAGGCGGCCAGCGGCAGAGAATGAGTTCATTATAGCCTGTGTTTGATCAGTTTTGCCTTCTTAAATCATCACGACTTGCTGACAATAAAATTTATAGACCAAGCATGAAACAATGTTAATTTCAACAATAAACTAATATAAATGTGTATATATATACCGCCTGCATTTTATCCTATTGCTAATTAATTAATTAATTGTTTTATTATTTCATTAAGTAATAATTTAAAGCATTCTAGATATAGGCCTACATGTAATTGTCTGTGAGGTATTTATTTGCTCCTGTTGAGATAGAAAGGGTATTATGATTGTTTTCTGTTCTGATGCTATTGTGATGCACATAAATAAAAGTATAGACCTATTACAGTTCCAAATGATGTATAACTTTAACAGCTTACTTTCCACTCTCTGCACCAACAATTGCATATGTGCCTATATGTTATGTCCACATTTATATTATTTTAACGATGAAATTACATTGTTTTATACTTTAACTTTTTTGAGACTATATCTATAGGCCTATTTATTTTAGCCAAGTCGTGATTATCTGAGAAGGCAAAATTGATCAAACACGATCAACTCACTGTCTGCCGCTGGCCGCCTGATCGTTACTTAAAAAAAAAAAAAAACTTATTTTTAAAAAACAAAAAATGCTCCAAATCTTTTTTCTAAATGAACTTAATAAAAAAATGAAACGAAATATAGTCACTTTGCCATGACATACAAAACAGAATTTTAATAGCTGAAACAGTATGCGCTGTTTTTGGGAGAAGGTGCTCTGTGACAATGCTCACCGTAAATAATACTGATAATAGTAATAATTATATTTATTATTTTAATTTGTAGACTAAATAAATGAGTGCACTTAAGACAGTAAACTGTTTACCTTTTACAGTTTTGGAAATGTCATTCTTAACATAACTCATTTTGGTGATTTGTGATAAACTTTTCACCCAGAGTTAGATACATGCTGCACTATTAATGTTATTATTAAATAAGGCCTATTGTTACATTGCATTTAGTTTGAGAGCAAAGGAATGACAAAATAACCTGTACATTATTTGTTTTGTATTGCTTTTTACCTTCTCCTCTCCAATACTTTTTTATTATTATTATTCAGGCAATTTTATATTTTGAAAAATATTATTAAATAAAACAAAGCCGTTTGAACAGCGCTCTTCACTTATTATTTTATTTTGGTACCATGACCGCACTTACAAAACAGGCTTCTTTTTAGCGTTTATTTTACATTAATAACCAATAGGATAGAACACACGGTGTTTTGGCAGCTAATCTGTTGGTGATTAATATAAAATAAAGCTAAAAACTCTGTTTTGTCAGTGTTGCATAGTCTCATATAGCCTACTGAGAAATAAAGTTTATTAAATGCAAAACAATGCATCAAGCATATAAACAGGTGTCCTGGTTGAATTTGGGGGCGGGGCCACAAATCCGTGAGGAACGGACAAACTGTGGGAACGGATTGCGAAAGCGTGCGCACGGATTATGAATTTGTGGGTACGGATTCAAAATCCGAGGGTACGGTTTACAAAATCTGAGCGCACGGATTGGAAATTCGTGGGCACGGTTTGTTAATCCGTGGGCACGAATTGTTAAACTGAGGGAACAGTTTAAGAATTCGTGAGAACGGTTTATAAACTGAGGGAACGAATTGCAAAACCGTCCCCACGGATTAATTATTTTTCTTCTACAGGTGACGTAAGGGGCTCCGTAGATTTCTGTCAGATGTCTATAGAAGATCTTATTGAGAATGAACAGATGTTTAGATGATGATGCACAGTCAATGCCACCTGATGACTTTTACTCTTGGCTTGTCTGGCTGTTATAACTCAGCAATTGCAATCAAACAAGACCTAATATTGAAGATGTAAGGGTCAAGAGCCTAACTAATGCAAACATCAACCTCTATAATGGTTGCTTAAAAATGTTGGTTTTCTCCTTTGGTGATTCTGCTTATTAACATCAGGTGTCTTCAATAATGATCAATCATCACTCTGTTAATCACCTAATTATCTCATTAACTTCAACACTGCTTCAGTGTCTATATGTGTCCACACTCAGAGTGTTAAAATAATTAAAATTAATTTTGCTGTGCAGCAGATTTTTTGGCAACGTGGCAATCAACACAAAATAAATTCAATGGATATTTTTTGAAACTACTGTAGCATTTATACTCAAATGGAGACATGAAGAATCAGCACATGAATCTCAACAATGGTGACAATTAGAAAGCTTCATGCTGCAATGCATGCTGGATATCAACACAAAACCTCATCATTGTTGAGATATCAACATTGTTCATACGTGATGCTTGATGTGTGTATCTAAACTATACCAAAGATGTTGTTTTTTTAAATGAGTGGTGTTTTCATAACTGAATGCTCAGTTTTTTTTTTTTTTAAATCTAGCATCATTATTCTATGAAAGAAAAGACACTGGATAAAGCCTGTGTCATTACCAAACCATAGACAACTCTAGATTTTTTTTTTTTTTTTTTTTTACCATAACCAGCATGTTGCAAACACATAATTACAACAACAAAAAAATAGCTTTAAAATGTCAAGGTTCAAGAGCCCAACTAAAGTAAACACTGATCTCTACGGAGCCCCTTACGTCACCTGTAGAAGAAAAATAATTAATCCGTGGGGACGGTTTTGCAATTCGTTCCCTCAGTTTATAAACCGTTCTCACGAATTCTTAAACTGTTCCCTCGGTTTAACAATTCATGCCCACGGATTAACAAACCGTGCCCACTAATTTCCAATCCGTGCGCTCAGATTTTGTAAACCGTACCCTCGGATTTTGAATCCGTACCCACAAAATCATAATCCGTGCGCACGCTTTCGCAATCCGTTCATAAACTGAGGGAACGAATTGCAAAACCGTCCCCACGGATTAATTATTTTTCTTCTACAGGTGACGTAAGGGGCTCCGTAGATCTCCACCGTGGTAGTGAAAAAAAAAAAAAAAAAAACGTCTAAACCTCTTCAACTCTCTTCTGTAGACGTCTGACAGAAATAAATTCAGTGTGGTAATAAGTGAAGCTGGTAATGCTGTTTTAGGAGTTTAATCAGATCTTGAGAGATTTAATGTCTTCTTTAATTTCAGTTGATTTCATCTAAGGCTGTGGCTGAAGTCAGTTGTTTTTGTGTTTTTCTTCAGCAATTTTGTTTGTTAACAGCTGGTGTTCATCACTAATGCTCAATCAGAACGTGATCAATCATATAATTATCTCATTAACTCAAGCACTGAGGTTTTGCTGATTTATTTAAAGACAGTAATTGTGGAATTGCTGATATAGTGATATCTCTTTACTAAGCACTTTGTTACACAAATTTGTACTTTTGTTAGTTAATGACAATCTATAAAGATTTGAGTAAAAGTCAGTTGCTTTCTTATTACACTTTAAGTGTTTGTGGGTTTATATTAAGAAATATTTCTTCTTAGTGGACTCAAATTAAAAAAGTTCACTGTACTAACACCATATAAACAATCGTTTTTTTTTAACTGAATTGGTTTGAAGCAATTGGTTTCCAAATGAGTTACCACATGGTATAATAACGGTAACATACTGTAAAAATGAAGAGCTGTAAATTAACGGTAGAGAGCTATAAAATAACAGTATAATGCTGGCAACCACAGCTGCCAGTAGATTACTGTTATTTTACAGTGCGATTTTTTTAGAGTGTAGATACGGGCAGGGATTGGGATGAAGGGGTTCCTCTTATGCTGTTTGCTGTACGAGAGGCAGTACAGGAGTCCCTTGGTTTCAGTCCAGCCGAGCTCGTGTTCGGACATACTGTACGTGGCCCGCTAAAGGTGTTGAAGGAGAACATTCTGGCTTCGGAGTCAGAGAGCAAAACGAATGTGCTGCAGTACGTCAGCAGGTTTCGGGAACGGTTGCGTAAGGCTTGCTCCATGGCACGTCAAATGTTGACCTCTGCTCAAAAGACTATGAAACAGAGATATGACAAGAAGGCAATAGTTCGTGAGTTTAAAACCGGAGACCAAGTATTAGTTTTGTTACCCATCGTTGGGTCCGCTTTGTCTGCGAGATTTGCTGGTCCATACACAATTGAAAAAAAATTGAGTGACACTGATTGTTATTCGCACACCTGAAAGACGTCGAAAAACTAGGATTTGCCATATTAACATGTTAAAAGCCTACCATCCACGCCAGTCTCACCCTGTACAAAAGGAGATGACAGTGAAACCTGCCGTTGCCCCTGTTGTGCTTGTTGCTCCTGGGACTGGAGGTTTAGAGACTGACCAGGATGGTTTAATCTTGCGTAATGCTCTGCAACAGTGTGCTTTACTGCCCAATTCAGAGAAATTACGAGAGTTGCCTACATTATTAAGTCACCTGTCTAATTCCCAAAAAGAAGATATTGAGCGATTGGTTAGAATGTATGCAACTCTTTTTCGCGATACCCAGAGTCAAACCACAGTAATACAACATGATATTGATGTAAATAATGCTGCTCCAATTAAACAGCATCACTACCGCGCAAATGCTGTGAAACGGGAGCTGATGAGAAAAGAGGTAAAATATCTCTGTGAAAATGGTCTTGTGGTACAAAGCTGCAGTCCATGGAGCTCGCCTTGCTTACTTGTTTCCAAATCTGATGGCTCCTTTCGTTTTTGCACTGATTACCATGAGGTCAATGCTGTGACAGTGCCCGATAGTTACCCGTTACCACGGATGGAAGATTGTATTGACAATTTATGTGCCGCTCGGTTTGTAACTAAATTAGACTTGTTAAAAGGTTATTGGCAAGTGCCTTTGACACCTCGTGCCTCTGACATATCTGCATTCGTTACCCCAGATCACTTTATGCAGTACCAAGTTATGGCTTTTGGGCTCCGCAATGCGCCCGCAACGTTTCAACGTTTGGTTGCTACTGTACTGGCAGGTGTGCCTGGGTGCAATGCATATTTGGACGACTTGGTGATCTACTCAACTAATTGGCCAGAGCATATGTCTCAGTTGAATTCTGTGTTTGAACGGTTATCAAAAGCAAATTTAACTCTGAATCTTGCGAAATTCGATTTTGCTAAAGCAACCATTACATATCTTGGGAAACAGGTTGGGCAGGGACAAGTCCATCCAGTTGCTGCTAAAGTTTCAGCCATCTCAGATTTTCCTGTTCCTACTACCTGGCGTCAGTTGAGGCGATTCTTAGGGATGGCCGGATATTATTGTGGATTTTGTAGAAACTTCTCAAGTGTTGCAAGTCCTCTTACAAGTTTATTGAGCCCCTCGCAACAGTTTAAGTGGTATTTGGCATGCCAACATGCATTCGACAGTGTGAAAGCACTGCTGTGCAGCGCTCCGGTACTTGCAACACCAAATTTTGATCGCCCATTTAAGTTGGAGGTTGATGCTAGTGCTGTGGGGGCTGGGGCAGTCCTATTGCAGGAGGATGCAGATGGAATTGACCACCCGATTTGTTATTTTTCCCGCAAATTTGATAAGCACCAATTGAATTACTCCACTATCGAAAAGGAGGCTCTTGCATTACTTATGGCACTTCAAAATTTTGAAGTGTATGTGGGTTCTAGTTCGCTCCCTGTTGTCGTCTATACTGACCATAACCCACTTGTTTTCCTGTCAAGAATGTATAGTCAGAACCAGAGGCTGATGCGCTGGTCTTTGATTGTACAAAACTATAATCTAGAGATTCAGCATAAGAAAGGAACAGACAACATTGTAGCTGACACCTTATCTCGATCTGACATGTAAGTTTTTTTTTACTTGCTATTTGAACAAAATTGTGTCAGTTATTGTTTCATGTCATCTTGATTTTGTTTTGTTTTACAAACATGTTTAAAAATGTTTGTTCTTAAGGGAGGGGGTGTTACATTCCAGAAAGTTATTGGGTGGTTGTTTTGTCTGTTGCTCTTTTTTTTTTTCTTTATTTCAGGTCCTTAGTGGTTCCATTGCTTGCTGCTCCTGATTGGTTGGCTCATGTTCCATTATGTCAACCAATCCCGTCACTCCATTCTTCTGATTGGATGCTGCACATCTCAGCACTTCATCCAATCCTGTTACTCCATTCTTCTGATTTGACGATAATCTGTTTCAGTGCACCGTCCTCAACCAATCCCCATTTTCCAGCTGGCTTTTAAGAAGCCATTTCAGGAATTAAAGTTAGTATTGAGACTCACTTTGTTCTGGCTACACTTTGTTTTTGTCAGTCAACATGTTGGTGATATTCATGACTGAGAGACTGGTTTAGGGAAGTAAGCCACGTGGTATACATATCAACATGTAGGTAACTTGCTGTCTAGAGATACACTAGGTAAGATGGTGCGTGCCACCCTATGTATTATGTATTATGTATTGGTTAGGCTGGATTTTTTGGTTTATTTTCAGCCGCACCCATAGCCAGTCTTTCTATTAGTGTCTGACTTTAAACAGTTATTTTCACTTGTAAATATTCCACTTGATACCACTTCTCTTGTACTTTATGTAAATAAACACATTTTGTTGATAAAGTATTTAGTTTGTCATCACTTTGGTTGCAATCAGTGCTGGGAATTCAACTTGCCAATGTCTTACAAATTTAAGTGTGCGACCCGTATACCCCTAGAACACCAAGGGTCGTAACATGTAGCTATTATATGGTGTTGTTTATTGTTTAGGTAAACATCATAACAGAAAACATGAACTAGACCTGAATGAAAGCAAAATGCAGTCCAGTCATTCATGTGCCACCAAATACAAGCAATGGACAATACAGACTTAGACATTACTGTCCATTAAGTGATAAATTGACTACACCTCTAAAACCCTTAGACTTTAAATTATACTGTTTGAGTCATACAAATAATTAAATTGTAAAATGTGTCCTTACAGAGAAATACAGAGAAACTTCTTCTTTAGGCAATCTAACCTGTTTAAGCACATACTCTCTTCTCTCTTTATATATATCCCATGGGATCCATTTTCATGCTGATGATTTGCAAATCTGTGACCATGAAAAATAAGTAATAATTAATTACTTAATTTCCTTTTTTCTGAACTAAGATAAATCTGAAGTTATTGTTTTTGCCCCCTCTGAAGTTAAAACACAAAATAAACTTAATTTTGAGTTTTTACATTTTCTTATTCCTTCTTAGGTGCAGAATCTGGGTGTGGAAATTGACAAAGGCTTGAACAGCGGTGAGAACAGTGCTAGCTTTCTGTCATTCAGCAAGCACTCTGATGCATTCTGATGCATAAAACATAAATAAAAAGAGAGTAAATTTATTGTTTCGATATTAGGTTAGTATTTTTTAAATAGCTTTTAAATTCATGAAAGTTATATTTTTACTGTTTTACAGTAATAGTCATGAAAATATTTTCACAATGCAAATAAATATTATTCTCACTATTATTATTATTTCTTTGAGTGAAATATGACCTGTGCGTGTGACTTTATATGGGCTGTTATAGTATGAAATTGTGTAAACACTAGAAGAAAGTGTTGAATGTACCATACTGTATATGGCCCTTATTGTACATAAACTGATTGATAAGCTGATAAAGAAGCTTTTTTTATTTTCTTCCTTTCTTTCTTTTTCTTTCTTTCTTTCTTTCTTTCTTTCTTTCTTTCTTTCTTTCTTTCTTTCTTTCTTTCTTTCTTTCTTTCTTTCTTTTCTTTAGCACAGTGGTTAATAATGTTCAATACCTTCTACAGTGCCATTTTCTGAAGAATTAGGTTTGTTTTGTTGGATCGTTTGTTTGTTTTGTATTACATTCTGGGTGAGTTTTGTTTTGATTAAATTTTCAAGTTGATATTACGAAAAATGAAAGTGAAATCATGTTTGAACCACTAATACATACTTGTTGTAAAAGAAATGCTGTAATTATGTATAGAGCATTCTTTTGTAATTAAAGAAAGATTTGAGAATAATTTTACACAAGCTGGACATTATGAATCATGCATTTTAAAATGGTTTCACTGTCAAATGGTTTTCACTGACATTTTTAAAATGTTAATCAATGTCAAATTCTGAGCATGTTCCCTGTTAGCTGGGTTCCCTTTCAGTCGAATCACTTTGACGTTACATTGGGAACTCATTTGAGAGACAGACTCATCTGTGAACCTCATTCAAAAGGCCAATGAACATTGGCGAGTGGTATTTGCATGCCAAGCCACTCCCCCGTACATACGGGTATATAAGATGGCGGCACGCACCACTCATTCAGAATTTCACTTCGGAGCCCTTCTCTGATCGAGCCTTTCATGAAGATTCCTGCGAGTTGTACTCTCTCCCCGCTGGTGTACTGCCAATCTAAAAGAGCAAAGTTTTTAAAAGAGTGTTTTTGGCAGCCGTCAGCGGGGTCCTGCGGGCGGCCGTTTTCACGGCCTCTAAAAAAGCCTCCTGCTCTCCAGCGAGCAAACCCATCTGAGTGCCTCCCTGGGCAGACCGGGACTAAAAGAGTAATTTCTCACGGTTGGATAAGACGTTCTTTTCAGAATGGCTTTCTGACTGTGCACTTCTGAATGTGGCAGTTGCCTTAACTCTCTGGTCGGACATGAACTCTGCCTCACATGTCTGGGCCGAGAGCATGCTGAAACAGCGCTCACGGATGGTTCGTGCGTTCATTGCGAACGCATGACCACGCTTACGCTGAAGTCCCGCCGTTCGTTCGCGAGGCGGCTCCCCTCAGTGCCCCGCGGCAGGTCGTTGAGCTGTCAATGCTTTTCGGCCGCCGTTGGGAGGCACGAGGAGGACATCCAAGTCACTGTGCAGAACGTGCAGCCGGCATCCCAAGCCCTGCGGCCTTCTGCACAGCGTGAGCCCTTCGAGTTCCCAAAGCAGTACACTTCCCCGCACGCCCAGGATTGGTTTGCAGCCATCGAACTGAAGAACGCGTACTTTAATGTCTCGTTCCTTCCTCGACAAAGACCCTTTCTTCTTATTGCTTTTGAGGGTCGAGCGTATCAGTACATAGCACTTCCTTTTGGCCTGTCCCTTTCTCCCTGTGTCTTCAAGAAAGTTGCGGAGGCTGCCCTGTCCCCTCTTGGGCAGACGGGCTTTTGCATCCTCAACTATCTCGACGACTGGCTTCTCATAGCTTACTCGCAAGATCTGTTGTGCGAACAGAGGGACCTGGTGTAGAGCCCTGCATTTGAGCCCGAGCCCGTCGGGGCCCGACTTTTTTTTGCCCCTAGGGCCGGGCTTCGGGCCAATTTTCACGTCATAACTTTCACGCATATCGGGCTTCGGGCCTGCTTTAGAAAAAAAATGTAAAAAAAAAAAGTTTAACGAGATTTAATGCGTGCGTCCCCGGAAGCGCCAGTGATGCCTAACTCGCGCATAGCAGAGTATGAGCGGAGCGCGGAGTGGAGCGGTGTGATTTTGAATGGAGGAAAGAGCGGATTTTTTTAAAAGTCGGAGCGTCAAGGTTTTCACTCTCTTCAAGAGCGCTCCACCACCGCTCCATCATGAGTACAATTCATGCCAATGGTCCATAATATAACTGCACATTAAGCAGGAAATCATATGTTAAACATGTTCAGCTTGATAGAGATGGATCACTCAAATCAGAAATAGTGTGATCTGTAGGTAAAATAACTGACGAAAACGTATTATTTTCATTACAAACTTTGCACTGGATAAAGCAGCATACTCTTTTAATGCTGACAATTATCAGCTGTGGTCGCTGGTCGGAACAAATATTGCACACTATGTTTGAAAATCTCCTGTTATTTTATTTTATTATATTTTATGAACAGGACTGTTACATTTCACACATACTTATTTATTTATTTATTTATTTATTTATTGACGCGGAGCGGTGTTTCTGATATCAGTGAGCGAGGAGTGGAGCTGGAGCGGAGCGATTATTAAATGTAAGGAGCGCGGGGGGAAATTGTTGCCGCTCCACTCCGCTTACATACTCTGCGCAGCACATAGATTTTCAGCCACGTGGTAAAGTTGTGCTTTTGAAGTTTTCTATATTATTATTTATTCTTTATATATGTGTTCATTATTCGTTTACTTTACCACAGCGACTTTGTATGTTCCGGTTTTGCGCAGCAGAGCTGCCTGCCCAGTTTGAAATGCCTTTGTTCTGAGATGGTGATAATAAACTTTAAATCTAACATTGTGATATATTGATGTTTGTTTTATATCTGTGGATTGCATTGTAGACTAGTCAAGTGTTGATTTGATATATAGGTTAAATTGTGGACCACATACCGCTTGGATATCGATGTCACTTAAAAAACTAAAACTTACATTTAAAAAACAAACAAACAAACAAACAAAAAACTCCAAACATTTCTCTAAATTGTTCTGATAAAAAAAACAAAACGAAAAAACATAAACTTTCTATTAAATACGAATCTGGTCTATTTTAATGGCTGTAACAGTATAAGCTGTTTGGCGGAAAAAAAGACGGGCTTCGGGTCGGACTCGGGCCAAAATTTTTGATAAGCTGTCGGACACGGGCCGGGCTACAGCCTGTGCGTTTCGGGCCAGGGCCGGGCTAGGGCTTAGATTTAAGGCCCGTGCAGGGCTCTAACCTGGTGCTCCAGCACCTCAGCCATCTGGGCCTTCAGGTCAACCGAGAGAAGAGCAAACTCTCCCCAGTGTAGAGGATCTCTTTTCGCGGTATGGAGCTGGACTCGGTCAATATGACAGCCTGCCTCACCAACGAGCGCACCGGAGTGCCCCTGGGACAGGTGTCCAGGCATGTTGTGGTTTACACAGATGCCTCCAGCATGGGCTGGGGTGCTGTGTGTAATGGGCAAGCAGCATTGGGCTCCTGGACAGGACCTCGACTGCAGTGGCATATCAATTGCCTCGAGTTGTTGTCTGTGCTTCTAGCCCATTCTGACCGACGTTGCGCCAAGAAGCACGTGCTTGTTTGCACCGATAGCACTGCGACCGTGGCTTACATCTACTGCCATGGCGGCCTCCGCTCCCATCGCATGTCACAACTCGCCTGCTTGTCATCTGCTCCTATGGAGTCAAAAGTGGCTGAAATCGCTACGTGCCATTCATATTCCAGGAGAACTCAACAGTGCAGTCGATCAGCTCTCATGGCAGTCCACCCACCCTGTATAATGGCGACTCCACCCCGAGACAGTCCTGCTGATTTGGAGCCATTTCGGCGAGGCCCAGATAGATCTGTTTGCCTCCCGCAAAATCCTCCCACTGCCAGCTGTTTTACTCCCTCAACAATGCTCCCCTGGCACAGAGCTGGCCTCCGGGGTCCAAGTACGCCTTTCCCCCAGTGATCCTCCTTGCACAGACCCTGTGCAAGATCAGGGAGGACGAGGTGCAGGTGCTGCTGGTTGCGCCACACTTGCCCACCTGGACCTGGTTCCCAGAATTAATTTCCCTGGCGACAGCCCCTCCCTGGAAAATCCCCTTTAGGAAAGACCTTCTTCCTCAGGGGATGGGCACAATTTGGCACCCGCGTCCCGACCTATGGAACCTGCACGTCTGGCTCCTGGACGGGACGCGTCAGACCTCTCCGGCCTTCCACAGGCCGTGATAGAAACTATCACTCAGTCCCAAGCTCCCTCTACTAGGACCCCCAGAGATGTCCGATTGCAGTAGTGCTTTCCTTCCAGCAAGAGAAGTTGGAGCGCAGGCTCTCCCCTTCGACTCTCAAAGTGTACGTTGCTGCCATCGCAGCGTATCATGATGCAGTGGATGGAACATCCCTTGGTAAGCACCAACTGGTCGTGAGGTTCCTCCCAGACCGCGCCTCACACTCTTTTGGGATCTCTCCCTCGCCCTTCGGGGCCTACGTAACGCCACTTGGGTCAGTCGCGCTAAAGTTCCTGTCATTAAAGACAGCGCTCCTGACCGCGTTGGCCACCATCAAGAGGGTAGGGGACCTACAATCTTTCTCTGTCAACGAAACATGCCTTGAGTTCGGGCCTGGCGATTCTCACGTCATCTTGAGACCCCGGCCCGGGTATGTGCCCAAGGTTCCCACCACGCCTTTCCGCGATCAGGTGGTGAACCTGAAAGCTCTGCCCCTGGAGGAGGCAGACCCAGCTTCTGCACTGCTGTGTCCAGTCCGTGCTTTGCGAATATACGTAGACCGCACTCGGCACTTCAGATTAGGTGTTTGTGCCCACTCCACACGGAGTGTTGCCTCATCCTATGGGTTGGCTCAATGGCGCCTCACTAGCAGATGTCTGTAGAGCTGCGGGCTGGGCGACACCTAATACCTTCGCTAGGTTCTACAACCTCCGCGTAGAGGCCGTACAGATCCTCGTGGGAATGGCGCAGCAAGCTGACACCAGCCGTCCTCCCGTGTCTTAACATAAGACTTCAGGTGAGCGGGAGGACGGCTGGTGTCAGCTTGCTGCGCCATTCCCACGAGGATCTGTGCGCTATTTTCCCAGGGTGCAGTCCTCCGGTGAACCCTGGGTCCTCCATGCCCCGCAGTCAGGCCTAGATGCGGAGTAGTCCCTGACTATGCTGCTGCCGGTTCTCCTTCACCCAGCAGGTTGTGGCAATATTTCTCAGTATTTTTCCAGCGGTCAGCCAGAAGGCCACTGTTTCCTTCGCGCCATTCCCACGAGGATCTGTGCGCTATTTTCCCAGGGTGCAGTCCTCCGGTGAACCCTGGGTCCTCCATGCCCCGCAGTCAGGCCTAGATGCGGAGTAGTCCCTGACTATGCTGCTGCCGGTTCTCCTTCACCCAGCAGGTTGTGGCAATATTTCTCAGTATTTTTCCAGCGGTCAGCCAGAAGGCCACTGTTTCCTTCGTATATCCCTAAAAGTTTATGGATATATTGAATTTTCTTCCATTCCACATGTAAAGACCTCATGTGCTCCGCCCTCCAACCTCTGTTTCAGTACAACTGGCATCCCTGTGGGGCTCCCAATAGTTAGACTCCGTGGGAGCAGATGGTGGACGATCTGTAAGCTCCCGTTGCACACGGCATCTCAACCTGTGGTTGGCCACGGGCTGACTAATCGGCAACACTGTGGGAAAACGCCAGTCCGGAGTGAGCCGAGATGCCATGCCCATCTTGGGACTCGATCATGCTGAAACGGTCTCACATGGAACGAGATCAGCAGCAGTGCGGCTAGAGCTGTCATGTGCCCAAGGAGCCTCTGCATTTTGAGAGGGACCGCTGCGTTGTGCCTGAACAAACTCAGGCACTACAGCACTGACTGTGCGCTCTTGGTAGTAAGGCGGGCTGTCTTGTGGACCGAGTCCTGCTTCCGACCGAGGAAATAGATCCTCTGGACTAGACAGAGTTTTGTCTTCCCTCGGTTGGCCTGAAGGACCCGATGGCAGGGGTTCCGAAGCACCAGGTCCCCTGATTCGCACAACGGAACTCGCGAGTGGGCTGGAAAGCACCAGTCGATGAGACGGTTGGAGATGCGAATCCCTGTCTGCCGAAGAGGGGACAGGGGAGCTCCCGTGGCCTAAAGAAGGATGCTGGGCGGAGGGGACTGGCCAAATGGAAGCACCTCGCCCTGAAGCGCTCGACCTCAGGAAACAGACCGCAGAAGGGGTGTGTGCCGGGGAAAAATCGAGACGCGGCAGTGGGTGCCCTTCAGGCAGATGGCTGCAACCCACCCCTGGAGACGGAAGCATACTCGTATGCACTTCGTTGTGAGCATCTGGGCCGGCAGCCTGAGAAGGGACCGGAACAGACCTCCATCCAGGATGGGTGTTAACCCACCACTGTTTCTGGGCACGCTGCAGTAGGGACTGTAAGACCCTGACCTCATCCCGGCTAGAGGGACAGGCTGGATCGCATCCTTCGCCAGTAGGATCGTGACCTCCACAGGCAGGACAGAGGCATGCATGCCCGAATGAACAAAAATGTAAAGGGTACCTCTGAACCTGAAAGGCAAAGTGGTAGTGGTAGTGGTATCAAGGGAACGTTGACCGACGTGACCGTGGTGGGGCAGCCTAGGGGGAGACAGGGAAGGAGACTGAACCCAGAAGGATGTACATCCTGGAGAAGAGTCTAACTGCACTAAGCAGCGCTTACCTTCTTCCCTGGTTCCCGCGCTGGCGACAGAGGGCTCCGAGTCCGGTTCTGAGGAGTGTAAGTCCTGTTCAGGAAGGAAACTCGAGGCCGAGGTCCCAGAGGTGAGAAAACCGGCTCTTTTTGTGAAAATGTGGGTACCCGGCAGAAGAATGGCACCGGGTGAACGTTGCTGTCCCCAGGAACCAGTCGTCCAGCCTCGAGGGATCGACTGGAGGTTCAGTAGGGACCTCAAGCCCAATCCCCCTGGAGAGGAGGAGGCTTTTTGAGGCCGTGAAAACGGCCGCCCGCAGGAGCCCGCCGGCAGCTGCCGAGAAATTCACTCTTTAGATGTTTATGCTCTTTTTCGATCGGCAGCACACCAGTGGGGAAGAGCAGCAGGAACTCAGGATTCTTCTTTGTGAAGATTAACCAGTTGTGAAGGTCAGTCAGGCTCGAGGAGAAAGGCTCCGAAAGCAAAAGTCTGAATGAGTGTGGGCGCCGCCATCTTATATACCCGTATGTACGGGGGAGTGGCTTGGCACGCAGATACCACTCGCCAATATTCATTGGCCTTTTTGATAAGGCTCAGAGATCATTGGTCTCTCAAGCGAGATCCCATATGTAACGTCGAAGTGATTCGACTGAGGGGGAACTACTTTCAGCCTGTGATTATTGCAATTAATGTACCCACTCCAAGACCTACACACATCATCTTCCATTTCATAAGGTGTGTTTGGCTTGAAACAGTGCTGGGGCTCATGCTGAACTTGCAGAATGTGCTCTGGTAGAAAATCTGTACCGCTTAAAGATGTTCAAAGAGGTGGGGAGTGGTCGTGAGCTATCTTCAAAGGAGGTTCCAGCTTCTGCAAGAACTCTCCTCTTCCTGTCAGCGCAGATCAGGATGGCTTTGGGTAATGGGTAATTTGGGAATGGACAATGGCGCTTGGGGAAAGGGTACTTCTTGGCCGTTCGACAGCACTTTTGAGGCAGACTGCTAATTGGACAGCCTCAAAAGGGATTACACTATCTTTGGGCGGAATCTTCTCACATTATTCCTTACCTAACAGTCACATTCATTCATTGATGGGCAATTAGGGGAGGGCTCTTTGTCTCTCAGATGTGAATTGCTAAATATTCATGGGTCATTGCTACTCCTGTGCATATTCCCTTTCGGTCACAAAACATGTTTTAGAAAATTTACATCAATATATTGTTTTCTCTGAACGAGTGAACAAGATGATTTTCACATCATTTGGTTGAAAAAATTCTAGCTTACCCCATCCAATTCTCAAAACTCTTGTGAACAAATGTTCTGTATGTGTTTCATGGCTTTATTTTAGTGACTTCAAAACTTTAGTTTTTCACTAACCATGCATAAACGTTGTTTCCTTAAAAACACAAACGTGTACATTCATGTTGTTTACATATTAATGTAGCGCAAATTGTGCTGATTACAATGTAATTAGACTTTAGCCATTAAAATGTTTTTAAGATACTGAAATAAGCACAAATGTCAGGGCATGTCACCCCTTCAGTACTGGCACCTGGGCCGACAATTTTTTAAGGTGCTGCGTCAAAGCTGTGGCCCATTGGACAACTCCTCACCTGATTTTACCAGGCGTGCAGTTGGGAATGACTTCTAGGAGGGAGGTGGTCACCACAGACGCCTCCAGCTCGGACTTAGGCATGAGGGCAATCTGATGTTCGGCTCCAGGTCGATTCATAAGCAATGCCTGCATATCAACTGCCTTGAAATTATGGCTGTTTGTCTGGCCCTAAAGACTTTCCAGTCAGCCTTAAAGGGGCATCACGTCCTGGTCCATTCGGACAACATGACTGTGAATTCATGACTAATCGCCTAGGCCGTTATGTTCCCTTTACAGGATGACTTGGCATCTCCTGCTGTGAGAACAGAGCAGACTCATCTCACTACAAACGGTTCATGTGCCGGGCAGATTTTTTTAGCCAGTGTTTGGCAAGGTAGATGTGGACCTCTTTGTTATGTCTCTCAGTCATGGCTTAAAGGAGAACTCCGGTGTGATATTGACCTAAAGTGGTTTGAATCATTATACCTAGTGTAAACGTACCTTGCATATCTCATCTCGGTTTGTGTCCTGCATTCCGAAATCTGGGGTTAGTTAGTCGATGCTGACAGCAGGCTGTCAATGAGAGTCAATGGGGCATCGGAGAAGCCATGTAAATAAATCACTGTTTTACGCCATTTAGGAGGCACAAAGTAGCTCCACACTTCATTGGTAGACTTCCAAGGGCCCTGACATTTAAAACGAGACATTGAGAACCCAGAAAAAGCACCGGTAGTTTATTTACAAGAAGCTTTATACAGACAGTACCTGCAATGAATTTCCCGGCCGCCGCCATTTTGAATGTAGTCACGTTAAGTCGAGTGTCGAGCAGGATTGGAAGGAAACTACAACCTGATAAGTCACGTGAAGACATGAAGGAGTGGCCGGGCATAGCCTATACTGACTGCAAATTCAGCTGGCATTACGAAGGAGAAGAGAAAAGTTAGAAAAGACAGAATGGTTCGCGTTTGTGCTTTTCCAGGTTGCGGCAATGTGATGAGAAGCTATGTTCCGTTAAGTTTTCACAGGCTACCTCTACACGAGTCAACTTGCAAGCAGTGGCTTGTTGTTTTGCAAGTCGATGTCGAGACACCTATCCACATACTAAAACAGAAGGATTACCGTGTATGTAGTACACATTTTGATCCAGACGACTTCATTATAAGTGACTCTAAGCCTCGACAACGAATGCGTCTGAAGAAAAGTGCCATCCCGAAAGCGACACAACGTTCACCGGAGGTATGAATTTATTTGGTTATTAGACTGTAACTTGTGTGAACCATGTTATCATTTATAATTCCTGTGCAGCACTGGACATTGTGTTTGCTAACAATTCACGTAGCTTTGTATTCAGGAAAGAGAAATGAGACAGATTATGCTATATTTACTATTCAGACATGGGGGGAAAAGTTGCTGGAGAGGGATGGATGAGGTGGGGCTTGTTCTGATATTTTTGATAAGTACAATATAGAATGTGCCGTGTAAGCTAACCTGACTGACCATGATTGGGGTTTGCAAAGGTGTTTGGGGGATGGGTTTGCTATGCTGCATTCAGTTGCATTGTTAGTCCTAATGGTCTAAAATATTTGAGGGGGGTGGGGTTGAAGTAGCTACATTTCTCACAGTTTGAAGTGTAAGAACTTTCCAGGTAGTTAGAGTAGGTAGGTAGTCAATGAACAGAGTGGGGCCACTTTGGATTGATTGCAGAACAGATGTGCTACTGTGTGCATCTGAGTTTTTATTTATTTATTTATTGATCTATGTCCTAAACTAATGAATAAATAGATTTTGTGTGTATTTTCTTAGGCCAGTGCCTCTGAGAACCCAGCAGTGTATCCCTCTGAAATGGCTGCTGTCCCCCAGTCCACGCCTAAAAAACCCCACAAACATAGTAGGTCTGATTGGTCCACTGGCCTCAGTTTTACAATTTCAAGCCCCAAACAGCCATCAGTAAGGCAACGAACTAGGCCATCATCATCTGGACAATACACCGCACGACCTGCGTCATGGCAATACCCACAGGTAAGTCACATATAGTGTTGACAGTCAGCCGGTGTTCACATTTCACTGTAATGTCTGTAACACCTTGGTCACCATTGAAGTATCTATGTGTATTATTATTTTTTTATCAATTTGAAGGTAAGGACTGAAACACCCCCCTCATTGTGGAGTCCCTCGAGGGAAGCCAGTGGTGTGACACAATCAGTGAGTTGAATTTTTAATTTCAAATATGGTTTTGGTGATAATGTGCTAAACTGATGCTCCATTTACAAGTAAATGTGTAATCCTTTCCAACACCGAAATTATTCATCTGGCTTTTGATCAACAGGAAGATGTAGAGGAAGGTGCTGCAGGTGCTTTAGACACATCTGTGCGAGATATGAGCATTAGCTTTGGGGAAATGGATTTGGACCGTAAAGACCTCAGTTTTGTGCCCCTGAGTGACACCACCTCATCCAGCCCAAGCTCTGGCTCTGTGTCCAGCTCTGGAAGCACAAATGGATGGGCAGGAAGAAAGTGGATAGTCGATGAGGCCAAGCTAATGGAGCTTTTTAGAATATGCTCTCAGTGTGGTGTGGCCATCGAGGAGAAACGAGTAGCCACACGTGCCAGCCAGATCATAATACACTGGACGTATTTGAAGGGACACACCGGGGAATGGGCATCATGCACCGGCCAAAGGAAAATGGGCCGCAACAACCTCTTGTCATATGCTGCAACATTTTTCACCGGAGCCACCTACTCGGACATCAAAGAATGGGCAAAACTAATCAACCTGCAGCTACCTAGCAAATCTCAGTTGTATGCCATTCAATCCAAATACCTCATCCCTGTGAAAAATCATGCATACAAGGGACAGCAACAAAAAATTCTGGAGAGGATTTCTCAACTGTCTGCTGCAGGACAAAAACTGGAAATGTGTGGTGATGCGAGGTGTGATAGCCCTGGTAAGCAATGTTATTCATCAGATTTTGGTTGACTTTCAAATATACACAATACCTTGATTTGCAAAATCACACATGTTTGTTTTTCCAAAAGGCTACAGCTGCAAGTACAGCACCTATTCTTTTCAAGATGATGCAACAAAAGAGATTCTTCATTTTGAAATAGTACAGGTAAACAAACATAGATAGGCTACCTGTTGTTATTATGTGAAATAATTGTACTGTTGCCTTCAAGACAATGAGCTGGGACTATGCACATGCACATGCCCTGTGAAATAACAAACTGGTATTCTTACTATGTTACTAGGTTACAGAAGCATCGAGTTCTGTGGCAATGGAGGCAATGGGCTTTCAGAGAGGCCTAAATCACCTCCTCGATCTCGGGCTGGACATTGGGGTGATTGTGACCGACAGATCGCCATCAATAAGGAAACTAATGAGGGAAGGCTATGGCAACATTTGTCACGAATATGATCCATGGCATGTGAACAAGAGTATGCATCATATTTACAAGATATCTACATATTCACACGTGTGTGACTGGTAGTTGCTGGTGAAATGGAACCTCATGTTGTTATGTTGTTTTTGGACTCTCCATAGGTCTCAAGAAGAAACTGGTGTCTGTGTCTAACAAAAAAAATTGCAGAGAGCTTCGACCATGGCTGAGGTCTATCAGCAATCACTTATACTGGTCATGCAGTTCCAGTCATGGTGATGAACAGGTAACCTTGAAGTTATGATTCATTATTTTATGACCTACGTTAGGAATAATATTTACAGTTTAAAAATGAATGGCCCAAGACATGGTTAACACGTGGACTTTCACAAAAGTATGTTCTCCATAATTTCTAAGGGTTGTGTTTTATGTCGTTTTTCAGGGGTGTGTGCGACGGTGGACATCTATACTTCACCATATTCGTGGCATCCACAGATGGGAAGAGAATGGGCGGGAGTACCAATGTGCTCATCCACCTCTCTCAGAGGAGGATCAAGAGAAAAAAAGGTGGCTGGAACATGACTCCCCAGCTTTCCGTGCTCTGACAGAGTTAGTTGAGGAAAAAACTCTCCTGCGTGACCTGAGACAGATGGCTCTGTTCAAGCACACTGGTATGCATCAAATCATTGAAATTAGTTTCTTATAATTGCATTATCGTTTTATTTAAAGAGGATGCGAACAGCTGTTTATTATCTAGTCACACTGTTGTCATTTGTAACCTCAGACAGCATAAGACTGTCAGCATTCTCGATACATCTAAACTTTTCAACACCAGCTATTATCACTTTACATGACTGATATTGAATGATATATTTCAATTGGACATATTTTGCAGGATCACTTGAAGTCTTTCATAACGTCACCCTGAAGTATGCGCCAAAGCGACTTCACTTTGCTTACGAATCGATGAGAGCTCGCACAGAGTTGGCCATCATAGATCACAATATGAATATTGGAAGGAAACAAAAAACACTTGATGGTAAGGAAACGGCTTTGCCTCCAATTTTTGTGTGTTCTGAACAGTACAGTAATTAGTAGAATAACAAACTTGATTTCGGACTTATTTTACCATGACACACATAGCTAAACATAGTTATAGTAGCCTACATAATCAACAACTTATTTTTACTTTTGTCTGTGGGATAGGAAAGCCGCAGTACAAGTACGTGTACACAAAGACAACACAGCAGTGGGTGGCTAAGCCGGTGTATGAGCCCACCTCTGAGGAATTTCGAAAAGACTTGATGGAGGACGTCTTGAAAATGAGGGAGGAGAAAAGCCTGGAACCTTGGCCCCGTCCTTCACCTCGCCCAAGAAGGTTGCTGCAAAACATCGCACCAGTGCCGAGGCCAGACCCGTCTGAGTTGGTGGCCCAAAGGCTGTCGCGCTTCAAGCAACTTTTGTGACATTTCTTTTGTTCTTTTTCGTATATATTTTTCTTTGTATTTTTTTATTAATAATGTACACAGTTTGTTTTTCCTTTTGTGTTTACTTCATGTTCTATGTGTGGTCTACGTCTTTGTTGTTTGTCTGTAAATATCAATAACTATTGTAGTTTGGAATAAAAACAAGCAAAATGTGTTGACTTTATATTGTTGTTATTTCAAATAAATATGAACAATATTTATATTACCCTTTCCCATTGCAATACAAATAATATCAACAAAGTAACAAATTTCAGTAATTGGTAACTAGATGATCCTGGAAGCATCTTCTGCCTCCTGGACAGAGGCGGACAATCCAGGTGCCATGAGTAAAAGTCCTCCCCAGTTTTTTGTTCCAATCACCTGGATTTGCTAATTAGCACAGTTTTTTTAACCAGGAAGTTCGTGATTGGACCAAGTCATTCCCTTTGAGTCTCAAGCAAGTCTCAAGTAAAATCCCAAGCCCCTAAAGAGTTAAAGTTAATGAGTTAACTAAATGTTGATTGTGTTAGTGATGAACACCTGCTGTTAACAAGCAGCATCATTGAAGAAACAGAGAAACACAAGAACTACAACTGACTTGAATCAACTGAACAAAACATTTCATCTCTCAAAATCTGATAAAACATCTCCACAAACAGCATCACCAGCTTCACTCATTACTAACCAGACTGACTTTATTTCATGTCTGCAGAATCGCTTATTGAGAATTAATAGAGGTTTAGATGTTGATGCTTTATTGGTCAAGAAAAGAAAAAACACACAGTGACACCATCATTGTGGTCAATGGTTGCTTTAGTTTGTCTCTTGACTCTTGGAGTAATTGAAAATAGCTTCAATATTGTTTTACAGCAAGCATTTGTGTGTTGTTGAAACAAAAGCTTGTAGCAGCAGTAGTAGCAGCAGCAGCAGCAGCAAATTAGCTCACACTCTCTCCATAGGACTTATTTGGATGAGCATCAAGAAGTGGTCTTTTTTTTTTTTGATTTGCTGAATGACAAATAGCTAGTGTAGAACTGCGATAAAAAATAAATTTGTTTTAACAAATGTGACTGTAATGATTCAATATTGAAATAATTTGGTTTGCATCAGTTCAGGCTTCAAGACATGAACACTTATCATATGCTCCTCAACAGTGGTGACAAGAGGAGTTTTTACTATGCTGTTACCCAGCATGCACTGCAGCATGAAGTGTTTTGTTAATTGTCACCATTGTTGAGATTCATATGCTGGTTCTTGATGTCTGTGTGTGTCAAAGTAACACAAATGTTGAAAACCTTTGTATGCATCATACAGATTTTTTTAGAGTTTACTGTAACTATTGGAAGAACACTGCACTTGCATGCTGTTGTTTTGCTAGTGCAAAACCTAAACAACTAAGAAAAGAATGAAGTTATTTCAGGTGTGTCCATGTATGCTTAGGATGATAACGATCTCACCATATGATAACAGTTATTAGCTGCTAAAGATACAGCTCTGATCTCACTGTGTTCCTACTCCATATGCATTGTTAGAAAAAAATTTAACCCATAAGATAATGGTCAATATCTCAACTAAAGCAAATACTGATCTCCACAATGGTGACACAATTTTAACCAATAAAACATAAACATCTGATCCTCTGTAATAACAGCAGGTGTTCATCACTAACACAATCATCATGCAGTTATCTCTTTAGGGGCTTGGGATTTTACTTGAGACTTGCTTGAGACTCAAAAAGAATGACTTGGTCCAATCTCTATCCTCCTGGTTGAAAAACTGTGCTAATTAGCAAATCCAGGTGACTGGAACAAAATACTGGGGAGGACTTTTACTCATGGCACTTGGATTGTCCGCCTCTGCTCCTGGAATCCATGGTATACTCCACTGGTAGAGGGGTATTTATTTCTTATTGCTGTAACCACACAGCTTGGCAGAACTGTTCTTTCCCCTTGTCCTAGTTTCTCTCCTTGAAGCACCCACTCGAGGAAAACCCGGTAGGCCACAAGTCTGCACTGTCTAGGGCAGGGGTTTTCAAACCTGTCCTGGAGCCTCCCCTGCCCTGCACATTTTGCTTGTCTCTCTCATCTAATACACCTGATTCAAATCATCAGCTCATTAGTAGAGACTGCAAGACCTGAATTGGGTGTGCCTAATAAGGGAGACATACAAAATGTGCAGGGCAGGGGAGGCTCCAGGACAGGTTTGAAAACCCCTGGTCTAGGGGTAGGGGAAAGTGGGGGAGGGAGAGGCAAGAAAAGGTGAATACACTTCGTCATTTTCATTGTTATATAATATATATCATTATCATAATCAAGTAACTTAGCTGCCAATTTAAACTACAAATATAGTAACTATTGGATTGATCAAAAGCAATAAAACCCACGTGTGCAGAGTACTTACTCAGTAGATAAATGTCCATCTGGTCCCTCCGGCGTGGGTCTTCGTGTCCAGTTTATTTTTTGGACATGGAAAAAGGCTTCCAATACCCACAAGTCCAGAAGGGAAGAAAAGCCTTGCGCTAATGTCACGCAGCGTGCATCTTGAGTGCGATGGTGCAAAAGTTCCCACTCTTTGCAACAAAAACACTCCATGTCAGTAGGCATTATCTCACAGCACCGGCAGAAACACCACCATTTCCCCGTGATACGAGGCTGTGTTGTGGCTCTGCCTGCAGCTACTTCCTCCGCACGGTGTCTCTCAATCTCTCTCCTTTCACGGTGTTCACGGAGCTCTTCCTCCGTATATTCAGGCTCAAATAAATAAGGACGCCCTTCAAACTCAAATGCTTCATCCTCGTCTTCATAAAACTCAGTAGCTTCATCGTCTGACATCCTTGCAATTGCCAGCTGTCTTCACTAACTCCAGTCCAAAACAAACACGAGGACTCACGTGACTTATCAGGTTGTAGTTTCCTTCCAATCCTGCTCGACACTCGACTTAACGTGACTACATACAAAATGGCGGCGGCCAGGAAATTCATTGCAGGTACTGTCTGTATAAAGCTTCTTGTAAATAAACTACTGGTGCTTTTTCTGGGTTCTCAATGTCTCTTTTTAAATGTCAGGGCCCTTGGAAGTCTACCAATGAAGTGTGGAGCTACTTTGTGCCTCCTAAATGGCGTAAAACAGTGATTTATTTACATGGCTTCTCCGATGCCCCATTGACTCTCATTGACAACCTGCTGTCAGCATCGGCTAACTAACCCCAGATTTCGGAATGCAGGACACAAACCGAGATGAGATATGCAAGGTACGTTTACACTCGGTATAATGATTCAAACCACTTTATGTCAATATCACACCGGAGTTCTCCTTTAATGGTAAGAGAGTTGGGCTTGTAACCAGAAGTTTGTGTGTGTGTGTGTGTGTGTGTGTGTGTGTGTGTGTGTGTGTGTGTGTGAGTGAGAGTGAATGTGACAGAAATTCAGAGCACCAATTTTGAGTATGGGTCATGATATGACAATACGTCACAACTTAAGCATATAAAAATGCCACTGCCCAATCTATTTCTCAACACAGCGGGATGCTCTGGGCCTACGATTGGCCCAACACCCATCTGTATGCCTTCACTTTGCTCCCTCGGCTTATCAGGCGAATCAGGGAAACGTATTATCTCTTCTTGGCGGCCCCACTCTGAAGGAACCAAGCTTGGTTCCCAGAAATGATTCAGCCATTGTCACCAACCCCGTGACTGATACCACTAAGGTGAGGCATTCACTCACAGGTGAAAGGCAAGATTTGGTAGCTGTCTCTATGCTCTCAAGTGGTCAGTCTTCTATGACTGGTTTTCAGCACGAAGCCAGGATCTGAATTCATTATCAAACCTCCATCATGTGCATGTTTTCAGATGGAGCAGCATAGGGATTTCCTGTATTTTTTTTTTTTTTTTTTTTGTGGGGCATATTTGGAGTTTCCTGACAAGAGTGCACTCTAGCTGTACTACTGATCACAAAACTGTGTTTCACAAAAAAAGTGTATGATTTATCGCAGCTTTTGATTAATCACAATTGTGATATCATTGCGCTTATCGTACAGACCTATTGTGTACAATAGTTTAATAAATAAGAACTTAATATGGTGTTATATTTTAGACACAGTGTTGTCTGTTTTTGCTCACACCATGTCTACTGATTCATTCAGAAATTTTGTTGCTCAGAGATGCACGACACACAAATTCTGAATGAATTGGAGTTTTGAAGGAATCGGTGAACCAAGGATTTAATGACCTAATCTAAACACTTACTTCAAACCTCAAATAATCATCCGTTTGAACAAATTGAATGAATGAATGACTCAGTATCGGTTCAGAATGGCACACTAGTACACAGTGCATACTGCCTGCTATTTTTTTTAAGAATACTGTGTGTGAAACAGTATACAATAAACAACAAATAATGTTTCAGAGTAGCATGCTACAGTGTAGTCGCAGTTGTTACAGTACAAATAAATACTTTGTTTCTTTAACAAAGGCTTCTTCCTGATGTTTTATATGTCTTCACTAGGCTGATTGGAAATTTCAAGAATTTGTTGATGAATTGCAGCGGTAGAGGCATCACTGAAAGAGCAGATCTGCCAAAATCAAGAATTCGTTACTTTTATGTTTTTATACTAATTCACACTATAAACTATAACTATTTATGTTCAGCTATCTACTGTATATTTTTCTAGTAAGGTGAGCTGGAAGAAAATTCATTGCAAAGTGTTTCATACCAGTTCACAAATTCTATGTTATTATATTGTATATTTATTTATTTATTTAAATTAACATATAGACAAAAATATAATAAATGAGTACAGCAATTTATATAAACAATGTAAAAATTAAACCAAATTTGAAAGAATAAACAAAAATAAATACATTTGCAATGGAACAAACAACCCACCCACTTAGATGAACTCAGTGTATAAAAATTCCAATAACTGCTCACATAAGAAAATTTGAGGCAGCAAAACTTATTTAAAATGACAAAACCATAAAACACATCAAACAAAATTAAGGATGAAACTGATGTAGACAGACAGTTATGTATGGGGTAAAAAGCTGTTTATTAGAGACTTAAACAATTTATTGAGACATTTAAAACATGAAATACCTAACCTGATACAAAGTAGCTTTTAGATATTGAATTTTTTTTTTTTCTAGATGCAAAAACATCAGCAGACAATAAAATTTGTTGGTAAAATATAAAAAGCAAAGCTATCAAAGACATTTAACATTTAATCAATAAATGAATAGATTAAATTAAATCAATATTTAATCAATATTTTAGATATAGTAGAAGTGCAAACGACTGTCCTTCATAAAACTAAAACTAAGTGATACATATGCATTATAAAAAAATTGAACATATAAAATGTAATAAAAAAAATAATGAAAACACAATGATATATTTCATATCATAAAGTACAATAAAATAAAAGAATAAAACTATATATTGCTCATTGTATATAAATTTAAAGTACACAAGTCACTTATTCCCCTTTACCATGCACACATGAAATAGTTTCCTGTTTTTTTTTTTTTATTTGCCATCATTTACTTGAAAATATTAAAGCGTGACTATTTTAAGAAATTAGTAAAAAATAGGCTTTTCACCCTCCACCAATTAAAATCAAACAAACAAAATCCTTTAAAGGGGTCCTCTGATGCCCATTTCCCTCCAGTATATATGATTCGTTAGGGTCTTCATGAAAAGTCCATAACATGCTTTGGTTAAAATTTCTCAATGGTAGTTTAAAGCAACACCCTTTTCGCCTTTTCCAAAACAGCTCTGTGCACAGTGTGATGTTTCAGTGCATGCCCCTTTAAATGCTAATGAGCTCAACTCACCCTCCCCTCTCTTCAGTAGGGTAATAAGCAGTTATCTAAGAGACTGTAAACTTTAGACACATTTAGCCGTGGGGACTTGCATACTAGCACATTATTAGGGAATATTTACAAAGTATAGGTGAATCTGGATCATGAATGATTCGTACAAACATAGACATATTTATGTAGACCGGGAGGCACATTCCCTTCAAAATGGCATTATATGAATGGCACTTGAGAAGTATTTATTACTTTCTGATTGTGAAGCTGTTGTCATCATTCTTTTTTGATGCAGCAAAGATATCTGAAGAACTTCTTGTACTGCTGCCTGACCTGGACAAGAATGAGACGACAGGAGAGTGACTTCATGGGATCAATTTAACTTCTGAAGAATAAACAGCTAAGAAAAAGAGGCTTTAGAGACTAGATTTGCATTTTTATAAATAAATATTCACGCTTTTCTTTTTTATATATAAAAAAGAAAAGGGCAAAATAAAGAAAAGGGGAAACGGAAGATCAGTGGAATTCTCTGTCAGTTTAAATTTGAATTATTAACAATTGGAGTTTGAATAGTTTTGCTCATTTGAACATTCAGTTACTGTGAACCTCTGACATTCCACTCTACAGTAAGGAAAATTATTATTTGATCACCTTCTTATTTTGTATGTTTGCCAGTCTATATTTTATTTGAACAGTAAGGGACAAAAATAAATAAATAAAAAATCCAGAAAAATGCTTTTCAAAAAAAGTTATAAATTGCTTTGCATTTTAATGAGTGAAATAAGTATTTGACCCCTTTGCAAAACACAACTTAGTACTCAGTGCCAAAATCCTTGTTGGTGTTTACAGAGGTCAGATGTTTCTTGTAGTTGGCCACCAGGTTTGCACACATCTCAGAAAGGATTTCGCCCCACTCTTCTTTGCAGATCCTTTCCAAGTCATTAAGGTTTCGAGGCCGACGTTTGGCAACTTGAACCTTCAGCACCCTCCACAAATTTTCTATGGGATTAAGGTCTGGAGA
The DNA here is from genome assembly GCF_049309525.1 of Garra rufa. NCBI lineage: Eukaryota > Metazoa > Chordata > Actinopteri > Cypriniformes > Cyprinidae > Garra > Garra rufa. Next base: position 50,871,666 of record NC_133367.1, on the reverse strand, counting down.
CTGGCTAGGCCACTCCAGGATCTTATTGTGCTTCTTCTTGAGCCTCTCTTTGGTTGCCTTGGCTGTGTGTTTTGGGTCATTGTCATTCTGGAATCCCCATCCACAACCCATTTCAAGGAAGTACTCACCCGTCCATCGTCCCTTTGATGTGGTGCAGTTGTCCTGCCCCCTTAGCAGAAAACTCCCCCAAAGCATAAGGTTTCCACCTCCATGTTTGACAGTGGGGATGGTGTTCTTGGTGGCATAGGCAGCATTCCTCCTCCTCCAAAAACGGCAAGTTGAGTTGATGCCAAAGAGCTCGATTTTGGACTCATCTGACCTCAACACTTTCACCCAGTTCTCTTCTGAATCATTTAGATGTTGACTGGCAAACTTCAAACAGGCCTGTCAAGTACTTTCATAAGTAGTGGGACTTTGCTGCAGGATTTCCACGGCGTCGTGTGTTACCAGTAGTTTTCTTGGTGACTATGGTCCCAGCTGCTTTGAGATCATGGACATGATCCTCCCATGTATTCCTGGGCTGATTCCTCACTGTACTCATGATCATTGAAACTCCACAAGGTGAAATTTTGCATTGAGTTTTCTTCCGTTTGTGAATAATCGCACCAAGAAGGTTTTCACCTTTTCACTAAGTTGTTTGGCAATGGTTTTGTAGCCCATAGGTCTATAATCTTGTCCCTGACTCCCTTGGACAGCTTTTTGGTCTTGGCCATGGTGAAGAGTTTGGAATCTGATTGATTTATTACTTCTGTGGACAGGCATCTTTTATACAGGTAACTATCTGAGATTAGGAGCACTCCCTTTAAGAGATTGTATAAAAGACACCTGGGAGCCAGAAATCTTGCTGATTGATAGGGGATCAAATACTTATTTCACTCATTAAAATGCAAATCCATTTATAACTTTTTTTTAAATGTGTTTTGTCTGGATTTTGTTGTTATTAATATATATATAAAAAAATGTAATTTTGTTGTTGTCTCTCGCTGTTAAAATAAACCTACCATTAAAATTATAGACTGATAATTTCTTTGTCAGTGGGCAAACTAACTAAATCAGCAGGGGATCAAATAATTATTTTCCCCACTGTACAAATCACAGATCACCAAAATAAGAAAACAGACAAATGTAAACTGAGTGATGTCTGACCTCATTATTGAGGACACAATAGATCAGGAAGATGAAGGTCCCCTGCTGGGAGTTCACGATCAGGAAGAGGATCTCCAGCTCCTTACGGTCTTTAGTGAAGAAACCCAGAATCCAGGGGCAACCAAGAACCACACACTGAGCCAGTGTTTTAAACACCATAGACCTGCAGAGAAACAGAAAGAAAGAGTTTATGTGCCTTTATCGACTATATGTGGTTTTCTATAGAATGATTACATAATAATGTTACTTGGTTTGTTTCATTTGTGAAACTTCAGCATTGAGACTTTTGAGAGTTGAGTTCAGACTGATGAAGATCTTGATGAAGAGGAGCGTGTTTGACTGAAAATAGAAGAGTAAATAAATCAACTTGTTTTACTTTTAATATAAAAAAGTCATGAGAAACAAGTAATGTGTTTACTGCAAGTATGACGCAAACAGGACCCAGAAAACTCCAGATGAAGCCTTTATCGATTTTAATCCAGCAGCTGTTTAGAGAAAAAAAATCAATAACAACTGAATGAATTTGTCAGAAAGGCATTTCAGGTGTTGACTGGTGAAATATTACAGATTTTAAAGGGTGAAGTTCACTTTCACAACAAATATTTACTGATAATTACTCGCCCCCTTGTCATCAAAGATGTCTTTCTTTTTTTAGTCATAAAGAAATTGTGTTGTTTGAGGACATCATTTCAGGATTTCTCTCCATATAGTGAACTATGGTGCCTGTGAGTTTGAACTTCCAAAATGCAGTTTCAATGCAGCTTCAAAGGGCTCTAAACAATCACAGCCGAGGGAGAAGGGTCTTGTCTAGCAAAACGATTGCTTTTGTTATTTTGTAAAAAAAACGACAATATATTGTGGTAGGAGGAGCAAATAACAAACACAGTGGGTGTGGCGTCAGGCCTCGGACAGGCTTTTATTAAACATAAATTAAACAAAAATCATTCACGTCAGGTGTGCTCCATCACATGCTGCCAGACCTGGCTGTTTTGATGCCCCTCCTCTCTCACACACCCACCACAAGCCCGTCAGGAGCCTGCTACTTGGGGTGAAGGGCGGCAAATAAGGGATGGGGTGATAGTGATAATTAGGGGGAGAGGCATCTGACTCGTTACAATATATACTTTTTAAACTTAAATACTCGTCTTGCCTAGCTCTGCTTAAACTCTCGATGTATTCCGGTTAAGTACAGTTAGGGTACAATGCTGAAGCTTCAAAATCATCCTATATAGCTTGTTTTACCTCTTTTTGTAAAGGGCATTTGATCATCTTTGCATGATCACTTGGAGCGGTACTTCTACAGTGATGTAGGACGTTTTTGAAGTTGGAGGAAAAAATGAGATGGGAGTTTTTCGACATTGTACCCTTAATGTAATGAACCAGAATACAAAGAGTTCAAGCAGAGTTAGACAAGATGTGCATCTGAGGTTAAAAAATATATAAATGGTCTTTTTTTTTTTTACCCCTTCTTCCTCAGCTGTGATTATTCAGAGCCCTTTGAAGCTGCATTTAAACTGCATTTTGGAAGTTCAAACTCGAAGTCCACTCTATGGAGAGAAAGTCTAAAATGTTTTCCTCAAAAAACATAATTTCTTTATGGCTGAAAAAAAGAAAGACATGAACTTCTTGGATGACAAGGGGGTGAGTAAATTATTGTTCTGGAAGTGAACTACTTCTTTAATCTTGTGCATGATACTGATATAACCTATGTCAAGAGTGTATATTTTATCAGTTAGCGTAAATGTCACAAAAATCCAGAGCTGCTTTATTTCCTTCTAACCAAATTAACTTAAAATTAACCTAAACAATAACTCACTGTTCGCTGCCGTAACCTTCAGGAACCAGACCGACAGAGACACACACCACAACAAGAGCGATCAGATATCCAATCACACACAGGAATCCACTGCTAAGCACCTCCCTCTTTTTGGAGCTGATCAGTGATAGGTTCTTCACACAGATGTAGAGCATCACAGCTTCAATGAACATCCACACAAAGCCAGAGAGAAAGAGGAAGTGCAGAAGGCCTGAGATCACGGCACACAACACCTAGAGATCATGAGAGACGGTTATAATGATTCTCAGTGAGGCTGTGCTTAGCTGTAGGGCTCCTTTATTATTCTCACCTGCTGCGCCCGGATGATGCTCAGGAAATGCTGTGTGAGCAGGAACAGAAGGTGAGCCAGCAGAAGACTGATGCAGATGTTGATTCGAGCCACATTATTCACTTTAGGACTCCACTGACAAAGGGCAAAGGTCAACAGAGCCAAACTGAAGAATACCAGCCCCACGCTCACACACACCAAATTCAACAAATCCATCGGTAAGTCACTCTGAGAAAACAAGTCAGAGTACATGAGTGCCCAATCTGTGCTGTTCTTCAGCGTTCACTAGAAATGTTTTTGTACCTCTCGTGGACGGCTGGTTTGCATGATGAGAGCGAATGTGGACAGATGTACACAGGAACACACAGTGTAGCTGCTGTTGGTCTTTAAAACAGAACAACCATCTACAAGCCACTCGTTGATGTTCCAGTACACACAGGACAGAGAACCATTGGGATCAAAATCCTGCAAAAACAAAAACAAACAAAAAAACAAACAAAAAAAACGGATAAACAGGCATAAAATATCATAACGCTGAATATTAGATGTTTTCAGACAAAAGCACATTTCAGTCTCTCACTCGGATGTGTCTGAAGGTGAAGTTTACTGGTTTGGTGAGTTGAGTGTTGGTGGTTTTGGGAAGAGTAGCTGAGATCACAGTGGACATCATGGTTTTAACTGTGTCACTTGATGTGTCGAAGAAGTCTGGCTTCAGTAGATTCTCCATCTTGTTGTAGCTCATGAAAGCCACAGCAGCAGATCCTGTGAGACAGAAACAGAAATTTACATTATTACAATACCAACACCACCAAAAAAGTAGGCAAAAGTGGTTTAGTGGTAATGGTATGATGTATTTTCCCACATTTTTAAAATCAAACTAAAACATTTGACATACCATTGTTGTTCTTGGCAATCCCAATGAGATCGATGTCCACAGAAGAGTTTGTTGTGTCAAGTTGTGGGATTCTACTTAGGGTCACATTTGCTCCAACCATGAAGACTTGACCCTCTGATTAAACACAAACTAGCAGTTATGTGCTATTAAGGCTATTTAATTGTCATATATATAAAAAAGAGTGCTAGATTCCATGCTGTAGTGTTACAGAGCTTCTATAATAATAATAATAATAATAATAAAAAAATCATAATCAGAGATGAGATGAGTCTCATCAGTGAATCTGACAGAGGTGGGACCAAGTCACAAGTCAAAGCCCAAGTCCTCAAAGAGTTAAAGGAATTGTCTGTACACCTCCAAGACAGCATTCTATCAAGGCAAAGATCTGGGGAAGGGTATAGACTTTTTTTTTTTTTTTTTTTTTTGCAGCATTGAGCAAGTGCACCTGTCGCCCCGCCCACATGCCTTCTCGTTGACTGTAGGTAAAATTAAAGAAGTCTACCCAAAATCCCTCCCACAACTCATCTCATTGGTTAGTGAAATGGACTGACGTCGCTGCCACGATAAACAGGAAATGCAGCTGGAAACTATACTTATGAATTATACGTTTTATATAAACGCTGAGTCATTTGCTTATTGTTTCAGCTTCAGACAAATCTCAATTAAGTTTTAAAAAAATGTACGCTTATGACTGGTTTGTGGTCCAAGGTTACATACATTTACAAGCAAGACATCTTTCCGCTGTTTAGTTATCCCATTTCTGCCAATCCATGACTATAACTCGTGTTTATTTACAGCTTTTTGATTATTGTCTTAATTGTTAATAAGTACATAAATACACAATAAATAAATGTGGAAATTCTCAGCAAGAGTATTCACTATCCTTATGTTATTAAATTAATAAATAGAAAAGGGTTGTTAAACATCAGAGTTGTTTATGAATACAAACATTTATGATACATGAATGAATTATGACGACACATGAATGAATTTCACTGTTATTTTTAGGCAATAAGGTACGAGAGGCCGTGCTGTATCATGAATAAATCACGGCTGAAGGGCGTTGCCTGCAACCCCTTCAGCCGTGATTTATTCATGATACAGCACGGCCTCAAGTACCTTATTGCTTTTATAAAACGGTTACCACACAATAAAAATATTAAAATCAAAAATATATATTAATTTATATATATTAAGTTGTACGTTTTCATAAAGTAAAATCATTAACTGCCTTCCGCTGTAAAAAGTAGTCCCTAATTGCTGCAGCTGTGTTTACGTTGCTAAGGGTGGTTGCTAAGGGGGTTCAATGATACACAAAACCGTTGAGTGAAGCGGTCATAGCAGTGCCGTATCATGAATACGACACAGCTGCTGACCAATCAGAATTGAGGAATGGAACTAACCGTTTTATAAATGATAATAAAGTTCACACGAAACAGCAGTCTGGGTCCTCTGTGCTCAAATACATAAATTTCTCTAAGAAACAGAAATAACACTCTATTACAATCTGTTGACCCTTCCTGAAGTATATCTACAAAATTGAAATCTTCTGTTTTTGCTATTAATTGACCATATGCATGGATTACTTTAGTCAAGCCAGCTAATGTAACGGAGGCCAGCTAGTAGGAGCTGTGCGGGTAAAAGCCTTTAGCCTCCTTGTTAGTGCGTCTGCCTCCCGTGCCGGAGACCGGGATTCGAGACCCGCTCGGAGCGGGTGCGGCAGGACCCGGGTGTGAGGGGTAACATTGGTGCCGTGACCCGGATAGGAGTGAGGTTTAGGGGGGTGAGTGTGACGGAGGCCAGCTAGTAGGAGCTGTGCGGGTAAACCTCACTCCCCTCATCTCAAGAGACGCACTAGCGACAGACACTAGAGGTTGCAGCCTTTAGCCTCCTTGTTAGTGCGTCTGCCATCCGTGCCGGAGACCAGGGGTTCGAGACCCACTCGGAGCGGTAGGACCCGGGTGTGAGGGGTTAAATTGTTGCCGTGACCCAGATGGGAGTGAGGTTTAGGGGGGTGAGTGTGACGGAGGCCAGCTAGTAAGAGCGGTGCGGGTAAACCTCACTCCCCTGATCTCAAGAGACGCACTAGCGTCAGATGCTAGAGGTTGCAGCCTTTAGCCTCCTTGTTAGTGCGTCCCCCTCCCTTGCCAGAGACAGCGGTTCGAGACCCGCTCGGAGCGGGTGCGGTAGGACCCGGGTCTGAGGGGTTACATTGGTGCCATGACCCGGATGGGGGGCACGAAAACCTCAGCATTCAACACTCCTTGAAAACAATAGAGATAGAAAATAGTAACAAGAGAGAACAAAAGAAACACGAAAACATCGAATAGAGTATTCATAAATCATATTTCTTTACCTATGATTATTTTTAGGAAATACAAAAAAAAAAAAAAAAATTGCTTGGTGAAAGTGCGTGTGTTAATGTTCGTGTTTGTTTGCGATGTTTGTGTGTGGGCAGAGAGTGTGTGTGGGTTTGCAGTACGTGTGGATTACTGGTCGCTAATGGCAGGGAGGAATCATATTAACGACATAAAACTCAAGAGCTGTAAAACAGGTAGTCACCTTGTGATCCCGCTCGCACTTTTCAGCATAAGAGACTCCTTTCACTCGGCAGCTGGCGTCCGGAGGTGCAGCACGCACACACAAACGATCGCTCGTCAGCTCAGGCTCGTAGCGATCCACCATACCTAAACAGAGCGAGGAGATCTCCGCAATGTAATTAACTTCCGCTTGGCCATAATGCAAAAAAAAACGTATTTTATTTTCCCCATGTTTTGTGCTATCGCTATGTTTTTTGAAGATTCCTTCCCGTCTCGTCTTACTAGCACGGTCCATAACAGATAACGATTAAACAAGGACTAAACCAAAAAATCACAAACAGACGGGGGAAGACAGAGGGAGAAACCAAATCAGAATAATGCAAACACAAAGGCAAAAGACAAGAAACATAAGGCTACATATGACATCTGCAGTGGGAAAGCATGGTTTTAAATAACTGACATGTACAGTTCGGACATCTTCCCCAATGGACTCCAACGCCACCTGATAATTCAGGGGTCCCAGCTGCCTTATCACACGGTAAGGACCCTTCCATCTTTGTGCAAGTTTTGCACTGAAGTGGTGTTGTGCACTGGACTGGGGGAAATTCTTTAGCCAAACTCTGTCTTTTTTATTAAAATAAATGTCACATCGGTTTTCATTGTTGCTCCGCAGTTGTCTTTTCTGAGCTTTTTTACAACACTCCTTAGCTATTGACTGAAGTTGAGCTAGATGATTGATTGGTAACATCATAGGAGGGTAAATAAGGAGTGATATTTTTGCCTTGCAACAGTTTGTCCACTGGACCTTGCAATTTCCTTCCTAAGTGTAGTTCTGCTGGTGTCATTCCAATGGATTCCTGGACGGCTGAATTGACTGCAAAACGTAGTTCAGGTAAGTAGTGATCCCATTTCTTATGGTTGTCTTCTATGTAAGCAGCAATCATGTATTTCAATGTACGATTCACTCTTTCTGTCATATTTGTTTGCGGATGGTAGGTGGTTGTGAGTTTTTGTGTAACACCCCATTTACCACATACCTCCTTGAACATGGCAGACAGGAACTGGGTGCCTCTGTCAGACAGGATGAAGTCGGGAACACCCCATCGTGTCAGAACCTCTCGCCGAAAAATCCCTGCTATGGTTTGAGCACTGGCATTTCTCATGGGAAATAGCTCCACCCAGCGAGAAAAATAGTCCACGAAGACAAGCACTCATTTTGGTGGGTACTTCGGGTCATTGGGCCCATAATATCAACGCTTAGCATTTCGTTGGGACATGATGTACTAACTTGTTGTATTTTTCCTGCCGGTTTACAATTTTCTCCTTTGAGGGTTTGACATTTGATGCATCTTTTGACGTGCTTCTTTACATCTGCCCACATCCCAGGCCAAAAAGCAACATCATGCAGCCTCTGGTAAGTCTTGTAAATACCCATGTGTCCACTCAAGGATTTTAATGGTAATGTTGGAGGAGGGGCAGTTCCAGAGGGCTGGGAACATACACCCGATAATGGCGTTGACCAGTCTTCAGCTGTGTCATGTGGTACAATTTATCTTCAACTACCTCATACTGATTCTTTAGTTGATTATCATTTTCTGCTAATATTTTGGAATATCTTTATGATTGCAGGATCTTTGTGTTGTTCCTCCCATATAGCAGCAGCAGTGATTGGTAGATCTGGTTCCTCTGTGTGACTGGTATAGACACTGCAATTGGGCTGGGCATGGATCCGTGAGAGAGCATCAGGTGCTACATTGAGTCTTCCTTTACGATATTCAATTACAAAATCAAACTTTTGCAATCGAAGAACCCATCTAAATAGACGGCTGGTGGTTTTTGTAGAGCTCATCACCCACTGCAGAGCTGAGTGATCTGTCACAACAGTGAACAACTTGGGTTCTAGGTAATGCTGCCACCTTTCTAAAGCCCATACGACAGCAAGGCATTCCTTCTCCGTTGCGGAGTAATTTGACTCAGCTTTGTTCAAGGTTCTGCTCGCGCAGGCAATCACCTGCTCTGAGCCCTGGCTCCTCTGCTGCGTCAATACAGCACCTAGTCCAGTGTTGCTCGCATCTGTATATACAATAAATGGGAAGTCAAGGTTGGGATGTCCAAGGATGGGAGGTGAGGTGAGGCACGCTTTTAGGTGTTCAAAAGCTTGTTGGCATTGAGAAGACCAGTGAAATGAATGACCCTTTTTCTTTAAGGCATTAAGGGGCTCCGCGATCTGTGAGAAGTTTGGTACGAACCGGTGGTACCACCCGGCGAGTCCAAGGAAGCGTTGAACCTCTTTAAGGTTAAAAGGTACAGGCTATGCACGTACAGCTTCCACCTTACTCGGGTCTGTGGAGATACCATGAATGTTTACTACGTGTCCAAGAAATGTCAACTCTTGAAGACAAAACTTGCTCTTTTTTAGGTTGATAGTCAAGCCTGCCATCTGCAATCGATGGAAAATGGTTTGGAGATCAAGGAATTGCTGGTCTATGGATGGTGAATAAACTATAATATCGTCAATGTAGACAAAGCATATATTACCTCGTAATTCTCTTAAGACTGTCTCCATCAGACGTTGGAAAGTCGCTGGGGCATTTTTTAACCCAAAAGGCATGACTTTGAATTGATATAAACCACCTGACGGAGTGATGAAAGCAGTCATAGGTTTGCTAGCTGGATCCATTGTCACCTGCCAGTAGCCACTGTTAAGGTCAATGGTGGAAAAGATTGCTGCGTCAGAGAGTGATTTAAGAATTTCAGTGATGTTAGGATTCCTTCCTTCTCGCCCTGGCTTCTAGTTCTGACTCGATCAGCCAGTTCGTCCTCATAGTCTTCAGAGAGGAAGGAGGAGAGGAAAGTGGAATCAAACTCATCCCATGTGGTAATTGAAGGTCTGGCAACCTCCCACCAGTCACGAGCGGTTCCATACAGTACAGTTCGGAAGGTGGCCAACAGGTCGGTATCAACCAAGGGATGTAATGCTAAAATCTTGAGGATTATCTTGACAGTGGGTCAAATAGAGCAAAGGATCAGGATCGTCTGATGGACGTCCAAAGGTGGGGAATGTTAACTTAAGATAGTCACTTCTTACTACTGCCATAGCGGGAAGAGGGGTAAGTGCTGTTGCTGAGGTAGGGGGAGGTAATGGAGAGAGAAAAGTAGAGTCAGGTGACAATGGCACATTTTTCTTAAACAGATCCACTAATTTAATTTCTTGCATTTTACATTGGTCTAATATTTCGGCCTGGAACTTTCCAAAGTCTGTGCAGAGACTGGCAGTTTGGACGTCACAATGCTGGAGTTCTTGTGTTAGCTGATCGTGAGTTTTTTGAAAATTCTGTTGTACGGTTTTAAAGTCCTGTTGCACTTCCAGCTGCAGCTGATCCACCATGAAGCGCACTTCAGAGACAAAGGTAGATTCCGCTCTTTGAAGTTCACTTGAAATCATGAGTTTGATGGCTTTAGTTAGTTGATCCATTTCAGCCTCATCCTGTTTTTTGTTGGTAGACAAAAGTGTGAGAACTTGCTGCTGGTTGTCCTTCATTTTGGTAGAAAGGTGGGTAACTTGGTCATGGTGCTGAGAAACAGTTGCTTTCACTTCCTGGGTAAGTTCACAAACTGCTTTCTCTTGTTTTTGAATAAAATCCATCAGTGTTTCCCAGTTACCTTGAACTTGTGAAGTAAGGTGATGTATCTCTCTCCCAGAAGTTGGAAGTACACAGGGCAAATTCTGCTGTACCGAAGAAAGAGAGGAGATTTCAGGTGATGTGCATAGTTGCATGGGGCCTGGTCCCTGTTCCCAGGTAAGGGTTTGCACTGGAGTGCTACCAGCAAGGCCTGAAACAAACTGCACATGGGCTTCTGGATAAATGGTGCTGGATGGCGTATAAGCGTATTGGACATGGGAAACATGAGATGAAGAAGGTCCATGGGTAAACTGGGGATGTGATGCAACTGACCAGGTTGGAGTTGCCACATCTGGAACTTCAATATTCACACAGGTGGAGGCAGGGTATGGTGATGGTGTTGTGGACATGTTTGTCTATAGTTTCCGTGTAAGGTGTGTAAATGTAGTGGATGTCAGTAGCTTGGGAAAATAATCAGAAATAAATTTAAATAAACATGGCAAAATACAAATGTTGTACTAGTGTTCAATTTCTCCCACAAACACTAATTCTTCACAATTTCTATTCCGACAAGTATTTGAAAACCAAGTCACACTTCAATTTTGTAATTGTTACCTTGCAGAACAATGACAGAGGCTACTTTATATACTCAAACACTTTTCCACAAAAAAGA
>NC_133367.1:50820873-50860184 GCF_049309525.1 Garra rufa | reverse complement strand
AAAACAACATCATCTAAACATCTGCTCATTCTCAATAAGATCTTCTATAGACATCTGACAGAAATCAAATCTGTCCAGTTAGAAATGCGTGAAGTTGGTAAAGCTGTGTGTTGAGTTGTTTAAATTTTCAGTTGATTTCATCTAAGGCTGTGGCTGAAGTCAGTTATATAGTTCTTGTGTTTGTCTTGTTTCTCTGTCAATCAGTGATTCTGCTCATTAACAGCTGCTGTTCGTCAGTGTCTGAAGTCACTCATTAGTTTTCATTATCTCTGTAAGGTGGACTATATTACACAGCAAAAAGGCCAGAGTTAAATTAACTCTCCAGGGAGTTTATATGATTCCACTCTCAAAAGTGTCAAGTGTTAAAATCACAGTGTTAAATTAACACTGAAGCAGAGTTAAAGTTAATGAGATAATTAGTGATTAATTAAGTGATGATTGATCATTACTGAAGACACCTGATGTTAATAAGCAGAATCACCAAAGGAGAAAATCACATTTTTTAAGAAACCATTACAGTGGTCAGTGTTTGCATTAGTTGGGCTCTTAAAACTTAAAGTTTGTAAAATCAGATCTTGTTTGGCTGCTGTAACAGTGTCATAGCTGCCAGACAAAAGGCAAACATGTTTTCAAGAAATCTTTGTAAAGTAATGGACCATGGGTTTTATCACTGGTTACAGAGGCTCTATGAATGAGGACCACATCTTTAATCAGACAGATATGTAAATAAAAGTATTTTGATCAAAGTCTACACCAAACCAGAAAATATTATAGTTAAGACACACAGACATGAAGAATCAGCGTGAGAACCACAACAACGGTGACCATCAAAAAGTGTGTTGTAACCAATCAGAACTCATCCATGACTCCCATCATGCATTGCGGCATGAATAAATTATGAGAGTTCAGAGTTGATCTGAATACGTCGTTTGTCACCGTTCCTGAGATTCATACGTTGGTACTTGATCTCTGTGTGTGCCTACACAAACAATTTCTGACTTATTAGAAATTATTCCAAAATATATTTTATATGATGGAGAGAATTGTTTGTTGTGAACTCAAGAGACTTAATGTATACAACAGTTATTTGACTTAACTCTCTTGGAAGTTTATTTCTGAGTTACAAATCCTTTAAAAGAAAATTACTCTGAGATTTGACTCTAAATTAAGTTCAATGACTCAGATCAAGCAATGATCACATTAAAACATAACCATCACCCCCTGATGACTTGAGGTCTTAGCTTGTCTGGCTGTTTTCCCTCAAATAAAGCAGCCCAGCAAGATCTAATGTTAAGGATATAAGGGTCAAGAGCCACACTACTGCAAACACTGACCACTGTAATGGTTTCTTAAAAAATGTGGTTTTCTCCTTTGGTGATTCTGCTTATTAACATCAGGTGTCTTCAATAATGATCAATCCTCACTTCCTTAATCACCAATTATCTCATTAACTTTAACTCTGCTTCAGTGTTAATTTAACACTCTGATTTTAACACTTGACACTTTTGAGAGTGGACTCATATAAACTCCCTGGAGAGTTAATTTAACTCTGGCCTTTTTGCTGTGATTTTGAACGCTGTTAATTCACGATACATACACTGTTAAAAATTGCTGTAAAAAACGGCCAAATTTTGACAGTAACATGCTGTTTTCCATTAAAACAGTGCATTCTGGGTATTATTTGTCAATATCGAAAAGTAGCCCTGCTGCTATGTATCGTGAATTAACAGCGTTCAAAATCGACACTCAGAGACTGTGTTTCAAATCCAACTCTACACCCTCATTCCCTATTCCCTACATGAGTTTACTAATATAGTCCACCTTACAGAGATAATGAAAACTAATGAGTGACTTCAGACACTGATGAACAACAGCTGTTAATGAGCAGAATCACTGATTGACAGAGAAACAAGACAAACACAAGAACTATATAACTGACTTCAGCCACAGCCTTAGATGAAATCAACTGAAAATTTAAACAACTCAACACACAGCTTTACCAACTTCACACATTTCTAACTGGACAGATTTGATTTCTGTCAGATGTCTATAGAAGATCTTATTGAGAATGAACAGATGTTTAGATGATGTTGTTTTGTTTTGTTTGACGATACCATTGTGGAGATCAGTGTTTGCTTTAATTTAATTGGGCTCCTGACTCTTGATATTTAAACATAAATATATTTTGCTGTAACTGGGTTTGTATGATGCATTAGTGACAGTTATGCTGGTCAGTTGATGTTGTTTATTTTTTTTATTTTTGTTTTATTTGTTTTTTACACCAAGTGTGTTACAGCACACAGCAAAATCCCCAGTGTTACTTTAACACTCTGAGTGTGGACACATATAGACACTGAAGCAGTGTTGAAGTTAACCAGATAATTAGGTGATCAACAAAGTGATCATTGATCATTATTGAAGACACCTGATGTTAATAAGCAGAATCACCAAAGGAGAAAACCAACATTTTTAAGCAACCATTATAGCGGTCAGTGTTTGCATTAGTTGGGCTCTTGACCCTTAAATCTTCAATACTAGATTTTGTTTGGTTGCTGTATTTGAGTTAAAACAGCCAGACATAAGCTCATGTCATCAGGTGATGATTATGTTTTAACATATTCATTGTTTGACATGAATCACCTAGTGTCAAACTCTCTTGTTTTTTTTTTTGGTAATTGTAAAAGCCTTGACAAGCCACAGATGATCCAGCACTTCCTATAGTTTTTGGAAAGAATTTTTTTAACACCCTGTTTGAATAAGAAATCTTTCATGTCGGCACACATAGACATCAAGAACCAGCCCATGAATCTCAACAATGGTGACAAATGGCATATTCAGATAAACAGATCAACTCTGAACTCTCATAATTTATTCATGCCGCAATGCATGATGGGAGTCATGGATGAGTTCTGATTGGCTACAACACGCTTTTTGATGGTCACCGTTGTTGTGGTTCTCACGCTGATTCTTCATGTCTGTGTGTCTAATTAAAAATGAACTCTTTTTTTCATCTTCTGTCTAATTATGCCAAAACTGATTGCTCTTTTGTTCACAGTTTCTTGTAGTCTGTAAGGAGATCCTATGTCAAATACTCATGTCACTATATGATGATTATGTCAAGCACAGTCAACGCCACCTGATGACTTTTGCTCTTGGATTGTCTGGCTGTTATAACTCAGTAACTGCAGTCAAACAAGATCTAATATTGAAGATTTAAGGGTCAAGAGCCTAACTAATGCAAACACTGACCGCTATAATGGTTGCTTAAAACTGTTGGTTTTCTCCTTTGGTGATTCTGCTTATTAGCATCAGGTGTCTTCAATAATGATCAATCATCACTTTGTTATTCACCTAATTATCTCATTAACTTCAACACAGCTTCAGAGTCTATATGTGTCCACACTCTGAATGTAAATTACCACTGGGGATTTTGCTGTGCAAAAACTTTTTTGGTAACATAAAAAAGATTCAATAGATAATATTTAAAACTACTGTAGCATTTATACTCAAATGGAGACCTGAAGAATCAGCACATGAATCTCAACAATGGTGACAATTAGAAAGCTTCATGCTGCAATGCATGCTGGGTATCAGCACAAAACCTCATCATTGTTGAGATTCATTCCTGATTCTTGATGAGTAAAGTTTTTTTTTAAATGAATGGTGTTTTCATAACTGGATGCTCAGTTTTCTTTTTTTTTTTAACCTAGCATCATTATTCAATGAAAGAAAAGACACTGGATAAAACCTATGTCATTACCAAACCATAAACAACTCTAGATTTTCTCTTTTTTTTCTTTTTTCTTCACCATAACCAGCACGTTACAAACACAAAAAAAATCACTTTAAAATGTCAAGGTTCAAGACACCAACTAAAGTAAACACTGATCTCCACCGTGGTAGTGAAAAAAAAAAAAACATCTAAACCTCTTCAACTCTCTTCTGTAGACGTCTGACAGAAATAAATTCAGTGTGGTAATAAGTGAAGCTGGTAATGCTGTTTTAGGAGTTTAATCAGATCTTGAGAGATTTAATGTCTTCTTTTATTTCAGTTGATTTCATCTAAGGCTGTGGCTGAAGTCAGTTGTTTTTGTGTTTTTCTTCAGCGATTTTGTTTGTTAACAGCTGGTGTTCATCACTAATGCTCAATCAGACCGTGATCAATCATATAATTATCTCATTAACTCAAACACTCTGTAGTGTTGACACATTATAAGTGTTCATTTAAAACTGAGGATTTTGCTGTGGGTTTTAAAGGGTTAAAGATGCACGATGAAAAAAAACAGCATGAAATGTGATTTAACAGTAATAAACTGTAATTAATTTACAGCAACACACTGTAGAAAAACAGCAACATGCTGGCAACCAGAGCTGCCAGTAGATTACTGTTAATTCAAGAAAAAACAGTAATATACTGTAAAACACAACAGTCAGATTTACTAAGCAAATCAAGTTATTTTCTCTAAAATATTAGTGAATGTTCATAGAAAAACAATTATGCAAAGTCATTAACTGGTAAGGAGAGTAAATATTTAATTGTGCCTAACTGGTGTGTTTTTGTCCAAGAGAGATCTGTTAGTTTAATTTAGTTTTGTGGGTGACCATTGTGCTGGAGAGTAGAGCTTGTGCTTCAGGCAATGATGAGCCGCAAGCACTGACATTTGCTGCTTTATTTAAAGACAGTAATTGTGGAATTGCTGATATAGTGATATCTCTTTACTAAGCACTTTATTACACAAATTTGTACTTTTGTTAGTTAATGACAATCTATAAAGATTTGAGTAAAAGTCGGTTGCTTCCTTATTACACTTTAAGTGTTTGTGGGTTTATATTAAGAAATATTTCTTCTTAGTGGACTCAAATTAAAAAAGTTCACTGTACTAACACCATATAAACAATAGTTTTAGTTTTTTTTTTAACTGAATTGGTTTAAAGCAATTGGTTTCCAAAATAAAATGAGTTACCACATGGTATAATAACGGTAACATACTGTAAAAATGAAGAGCTGTAAATTAACAGTAGAGAGCTATAAAATAACAGTATAATGCTGGCAACCACAGCTGCCAGTAGATTACTGTTATTTTACAGTGAGATTTTTTAGAGTGTATGATACCACACTGTAAAAAACAACCTATAGAATCTACTCAATAAAATGGGGTAAACTGATGTAACAATTTGCAAAGTTTGTTTGGGTAGATTCTATCCTATATATCTGAGTAAACAATACCTGAATTGATCAGCTAAGACAAACTAAAAAAAGTAGGTAAAGTCTACACAGCAAAAAGCCCAGTATTAAATGAACTCTCCCAATAGTTTGAGTCCATACTCAAGAGTATTAAAATGAACACTGAAGCAGTGTTAGAGTTATTGAGGTAATTAAGTGATTCATTGAGTGGTGATTGACCATTATTAAAGACCTGATGTTACAAAGCAGAATCACCAAAAGGAGAAAATCTAATTTTGTAAGTCACCATTATAGAGGTCAGTGTTAGCATTAGTTTAGCTCTTTACCATTAACTTCTTAACATTAGGTTTTGTTTGGGTGCTCTAATTGAGTTATAACGATCAGACAAACCTGGAGAAATTAGATTATATGATGTTGAACATGCTTTGACAAAGTCATAATGTAATGACCTGAATAACAGAGTTATATTTTATTTATTAATTACGCTAGATTAATCAGAGAGGTGTTTTTGAAGCTTATTTTGACAAAAATATGCACGTACTTTAGAAATAGACACACAGACATCAACAATCAGCATGAGAATCACAACAATGGTGACCATCAAAAACGTATGTTGTAGCCAATCAAAACTCATCTGTGTCTCCCATCATGCATTGCGGCATGAATAAATTATGAGCTGATGATTTCCGTGATGTTTAGAGTTGATCTGTTTCTGAATATGCTGTTTGTCACCATTGTTGAGATTCATATGCTGATTCCTGATGTCTGTGTGTGCCTAAAAGAGCAACTTTTAAAAAATTTGATCAGAGGAACTTGTAAAAAGGCCAATCAAAAAAAAAAAAAAAAAAAGTTTTATTATTTTTGCTGCTGTGAAACCTCAAAGCAGTTGTAATACATAAAGGATATAGAACTGAAAGACTGCACTCTCAAGATTTCAGTGGCTCAAGTTAAGCTTATTTTAAACCAGAATTATCACCACTGCATGACTTTTGCTCTTTAGCTTGTCTGGCTGGTTTAACTAAACAGCTAAACAAAACTTAATGCTAAAGAGCTACAGGTCAAGAGCCCAACTAATGCTAACACTGACCACTATAATGGTGACATAAAAATTTTGGTGTCTTCAATAATTTTCAATCACCACTCAATGAATCACTTAATTACCTGATTAGCTTTGACACTGATTCAGTGTTGATTTTAACACTCTGAGTATGGACTCAAATAAACTCCCGGGAGAGTTCATTTAATACTGCACTTTTTGCTGTGTAGACTTTACCTACTTTTTTTTTTTTTTTTTTCTTAGCTGATAAATTCAGGTATTCTTTACTCAGATATATACGATAGAATCTACCCAAACAAACTGTGTAAATTGTTTCCTCAGTTTACCCCATTTTATTGAGTAGATTCTTAAATTCAGGTATTCTTTACTCAGATATATAGGATAGAATCTACCCAAACAAACTGAGTGCAAATTGTTACACCAGTTTACCCCATTTTATTGAGTAGATTCTATAGGTTGTTTTTTACAGTGCATGAACAAGTCTCCACTGTAGGTCTGCTATACGTTTCTCAATATGAGGTTTGTACAGAGACCTCCAGGATCCTTTAAAGTCTGGCCCAAACACATCTGTCCACCTCCCTACTCGTACTCGTTTTAAAACAGTCTGATGAGTAACTTTAACGCAAGTAATATAGATGGCTTTCTTGCTTGCTTCACAAAACTGCCCCATATCCGGAGTTACAAAAGATAACATTGTGTCAGCATCTTCAAGATTTTCTTCTACTGCTGCAGATATACTTTTTCTCCCAATCCCGACTCTGTTGAATTTCCAGTGCCTCGCTGCAGGTTACAGGCAGGTTCACCTCTTCTATCAGCTGTTGTAGAAGACTTAGAGATTGAAGCCCTGTTTCACACTGTAGCGCTTCAGCTGTTTTCCACCCTTTAATGTCTCTCAGATTGCCTATTTTTGTTAGTCCAGCTCTCAATACACAATTTCTCAAACTTTCTGATGACAAAGTTCTGGTTTGTATCAATGGATTGTTTAATAAAGGTTCTCCCATAATCCAGTCCTTTGGTTGTGAAAGGTCTGTGTTGACATTGAAATGATCTTCCCAAGCTTTCAACATTGACTGATAAAACAGGGACAAATTACCTAAATCCAGTTTATTTATTCTCAGTAAAAACAATTGTTTGTCATAACCCAGACCAGATGCTGCCCTTAAAAGAGCACAAGCAACACGAATCCACCCTTGATCCTCTTCGTACAATATTGTCTGTGCAGTCTGTAGCCTGAAAGTATTAATCCTGCTTCTTACATCTATCAAAGCTTGTTCTCCTTCATATACAGGCAGATATAACACAGATCCAGGAAGCCAATTTTGTCCCGACCAAAAAAAGTTCACAAATCTTCTCTGTAAAACTTTTATTTCATTTGGTGGCTCCAACACATTTACTCTGTGCCAAAGCATGGAGGCGGCCAGATTGTTTGTAACCAAAACTGTACCCCTATAGGATAGTTCAGGTAATAGCCAATTCCATTTAGACAACTTGGCTGACACCTTCTCCAGCACACCCTCCCAATTCTTTTGTTTATAACTTTCTTTACCCAGAAACCCAGACACTCCCAAAATTTTTATACCCTCTTTGCCCCATTGCAAACCCCCTGGGAGCTGAGGAGGCCCAACATTCTTCCAGGGACCCACAAAAAAACCTTCACTCTTTGCCCAGTTTACTTTAGCTGAGGAAGCTCTTTCATATAAAGCCAAACTTCTGCACAATATCTGAACATCCTCTTGTCCAGTAATAAAACCAGTTACATCATCAGCGTAAGCAGAAACAGAGACACGTAATCCCTTAACATCTCCTGATATATGAAAACCTCTCAAACTATTTTTCATCTTAATTATTAAAGGCTCAATCGCTAAGCTATAGAGTTGTCCAGAAAGAGGACAACCCTGTCTTATTCCCCTTTTAACGGGTACTGGGCAACTCAATCCCCCTCCAACCTTAAGCATTACAGAAGCACCCCCATATAATAATCTGATCCATGATATAAAAGTTTCTCCAAATCCAAACGCTTTCAAAAGATTTAAAAGGTAATTATGGCCCACACAATCAAATGCTTTTTCTTGATCAATCGATAATACACCAATATCAAATTCATTTCTCATAGACAGGTCAATTACATCTCTTAATAATAACTAATTATCCATTGTTGTGCGTCCTGTAACACAGTAAGTTTGCTCATTTTTCACAACAATAGTTAAAAACCTTTTTAATCTATTTGCTAAACATTTAGACAATATTTTATAATCTTGGCACATTAAAGAAACAGGGCGTCAATTTTTCAACAAACCTAAATCACCAGATTTAGGCAAAAGTGATAGTACTGCCCTTTGACAGCTGCTGGGTAACATACCTTTTTTTAAAACATTCACCAATTACGTTGTAAAAGTCTTCTCCTAAAACGTTCCAGAATGATTTATAAAATTCAACAGGCAAACCGTCTGCACCCGGGGCACGTCCTGTGGACAGTTGCATAACAGCCTCTGAAAGTTCTTCATAAGAAACCGTTTTATCCAATGTCTCTCTGTCCTCAGGCTTCAAATGAGGTAGTCCTTTCAACAACTGATCAATACTCGCATGATCACAGTCTTTAGGCCCAGAAAGTTCAGCATGAAAGAGCATTGCAATTTTTCTAATTTCAATGGGATCCGAAGTTAATGTACTATTATCCCTCCGGAGGTAAAGCATATTTTTTTCCTTTACCACTTTACGTTCTAGCCCTAATACACTCAAAAAAAAACGCTGGGTTAAAATAACCCAAATTGGGTTATTTTGGTAACCCAACGCTGGGTCAAAAAATGGACAAACCCAGCGTTGGGTTATTTTAACCCAACTTGTTGGGTTAAATCTTTGACCCAACATGTTGGGTTGTTTTATTTACCTAGGTTGTTTTTGTGTAACCCAACATTGGGTTACTGATTTTATCCAATCAAGTGACAGTTAAGAGAGTAAGCCACTCCCCCTACTCGACGAGCCGAGCCCTACACTCAAAAAAAAAAAAAAACAGCTGGGTTAAAAAAAACCAAATTGGGTTATTTTGGTAACCCAAGGCTGGGTCAAATATGGACAAACCCAGCGTTGGGTTACCGATTTTATCCAATCAAGTGACAGTTAAGAGAGTAAGCCACTCCCCCTACTCGACGAGCCAAGCCCTACACTCAAAAAAAAAAACAGCTGGGTTAAAAAAAAACAAATTGGGTTATTTTGGTAACCCAAGGCTGGGTCAAATATGGACAAACCCAGCGTTGGGTTACCGATTTTATCCAATCAAGTGACAGTTAAGAGAGTAAGCCACTCCCCCTACTCGATGAGCCAAGCCCTACCTTCGTGGCCATTTTGAATCACCTCAGGAATCGCCTCAGGAACAACCGTCCTTCAGCGACGACAGAAAAGGTATGTTTGTGGGTTTTTAATGTATGAATCTAATATTGTACACCAGGGTTTCTCAAATCTTACCCTGGAGGTCCAATGCACTACAGAGTTTAGCTCCAACCCTGATTAAACCCACACAGCAAAATCCCCAGTGTTAATTTAACACTCTGAGTATAGACACATATAGACACTGAAGCGGTGTTGAAGTTAACGATATAATTAAGTGATGATTGATCATTATTGAAGACACCTGATGTTAATAAGCAGAATCACCAAAGGAGAAAACCAACATTTTTAAGCAACCAGTATAGTGGTCAATGTTTGCATTAGTTGGGCTCTTGACCCCTTAAGTTTTCAATGTTAGGTCTTGTTTGGCTGTAATTACTGAGTTATAACAGCCAGACAATCCAAGAGCAGAAGTCATCAGGTGGTATTGAGTGTGCTTGACATAGTGATCATGTAGTGACTTGAGTATTTGACATAGGATTTCCTTACGGACTACAAGAAACTGTGAACAAATGAGCAATCGCTTATGGCATAATCCAGTGTTGCCAGATTGGAAATGTCCAAGTATCGTACCAGAAGCTCAAAATTATCGTATTTTAGTCAAACGTTCAAAATAAAGATATTTATCTAGATGTTACAGCTATTTCTCCTTTTTAGCACTCATTTTCTATACCTTATTGCAATGCTAAACTAATTATCTTACCCGAGTCAAACGTTCAAAATACAGCTATTAATCTAGATGTTACAGCTATTTATCCTTTTCAGCACTCATTTTCTATACTTTATTGTTAAACTAACAACCTCAGTTTTGAAACAACTGACCTAAGTACGACAGGAACGTTAACTTGTGCTCGTGAGAGAGAGCCATTCTCCACTATGATATTGGTTAGAAGACGTAAGATTGGATGAAAGAAAGGCATGCGTAACACACGTTCACGTCTCCTCACAATCATGAAGGTAGACGTAGAATCCAGACAGCTAGATCTTTGAGAATAGAAGCTCTTATAATTACAATGACCATGGTGTCACAAAATTCTGAAATTATCGTACATAGGTCAAAATTATGGTACAAATACGATAATTATCGTACGTCTGGCAACACTGGCATAATCAGACAAATGATGAATAAAAAGTGTATTTAGATTTAGACACAGACATGAAGAATCAGCGTGAGAATCACAACAACGGTGACCATCAAAAAGCGTGTTGTAGCCAATCAGAACTCATCCATGACTCCCATCATGCATTGCGGCATGAATAAATGATGAGAGTTCAGAGTTGATCTCATCTGTTTATCTGAATATGCCGTTTGTCACCATTGTTGAGATTCATGGGCTGGTTCTTTATGTCTATGTGTGCTGTTATGATACACTTTTGTTTCTTTTAACAGGTTGTAAAAAAAAAATCTTTCCAAAATGTATAAGAAGCACTGGATCTTCTGTGGATTGTTAAGGCTATTACAATAAGCAAAAAATTAAAAACAAATTAAGAAATTAGACATGTGATTAAGTGATTCACGTCAAACAATGAATATGTTAAAACATAATCATCACCTGATGACATGAGCTTATGTCTAGCTGTTTTAACTAAGCCAAAGAAAATCTAATATTAAGGGTCAAGAGCCGAACTAATGCAACACTGACCACTATAATGGTTGCTTAAAACTTTTGGTTTTCTCCTTTGGTGATCTGGGGATTTTGCTGTGTGGGTTTAATCAGGGTTGGAGCTAAACTCTGTAGTGCATTGGACCTCCAGGGTAAGATTTGAGGAACCCTGGTGTACAGTATTAGTTTCATACATTAAAAACCCACAAACATACCTTTTCTGTCGTCGCTGAAGGTCGGTTGTTCCTGAGGCGATTCCTGAGGTGATTCAAAATGGCCGCGAAGGTAGCGCTTGGCTCGTCGAGTAGGGGGAGTGGCTTACTCTCTTAACTGTAACTTGATTGGATAAAATCAGTAACCCAATGTTGGGTTACACAAAAACAACCCAACACTGAGCAAAACAACCCAACTAAATGACCCAACAGGCTTAACCCAGCAGTTGGGTTAAAAAAACAACCCAACATTTTTTAGAGTGTACCGTATTCACATTACATTAATCCCGTGTTTGTGGACAAATGTGGACACAGAGGTCTCAGGTGTAATAAAAAAAATTAGTGTTCAATAAATGTTACATCACTATCTTCGATAAAATAAAATCTATCAATTTATGTTTTTTTTTTTATTTGTTTTTTTTTTTAATGGAAATTATGCTTATTTTATGTTATATTTAATATTTAATTATCTTAATTTAAAAAAATCATTCCAGTAAGTTAAGAGAATTAAAACCAAAAGATGACGTGACTTTGGTGGCATTTGGTGTCTTACGGTGCGTTCACACTGGCGCGAAGCGAGCGGGGCGAAGCGAGCGTTTTCAATTCATTCATGTGGAAGTTGAGCGTAAACGGTCACGTGGTGCATTTTGGGATTGGAAGCGGCACGGAGAAAGCGTTGAGAGCGTCAAAAGGTTGGGCATTCCTCAACTTTATGCAAATTTCGAGCGCAAAACGCAGGCGACAACCAATCGCTGTGAAGAGTAGGCAAGGCAAGATTATGACGCGTGTTTCTGAAACTGGTGGATTACTGAGCTGAAATCACATATTATTGAAAAAGTCAAGCAAAAGTAATTGTACGTTGCATGTTTTCATTATATGCTACAGTTTAGTTTTCGAACCGCCGTTAAAAGAAGACAATGGAACATAAATAGGGTGTGAACATTGTTTTTCAGAGGTGTGCTCAGCCCTAAATTAGACACACCCCAAAGCAGTGGCGTTGTAGCGTTGCCAGCGGCACTGAGCGCATATTTAACGCTGTAGTGTGAACGCACCGTTAAGGTGCGTTCACACCGGACGCGAATGAAGCGGCAAGCGCAAGTGATTTACATGTTAAGTCAATGCAAAGACGCGAATAGCCATCCTGCGGCACGAAACGCGAATGAGGCGACGCGAAACGCGCGAATAGCGCGAATGGCGCGGCGCGCATTGAGCGTTTCAAGCGATTGCCGCGCAATTCGCGCGAGTTCAAAAATATGAACTTTGGCGAAAATCCGCGCCGCGTTAACCAATCAGGAGCTTGCTCTAGTAGTGACGGAGGCAGAAATCTGAAACAACAATGGCGGACAAAATCACCGTTGCTGTCTGTGGTTCCTCGGAGCTGTACGATACATCTTTGGACTTTTGTAGAAACAGGAATAAAAGGGATCTTGCTAGGAATAAAGTGAGTGAAGAGGTCGGACAATCTGGTTAGTTTTAAAAAAACGCTCTTTACTCAATTTGACCTACATATACACACATATTGAGACTACAAGCAAGCTAAAGCTGGCAAATTGAGCTCATTCACCTATTTTACAACTACTTTCCCGCTGACGAGTGGCAGAAGCCCCTCCCTTGACGCGAATTCACGTCTGTTGTGAAGAAAATGTCACGCGCGAATGACGCAAATTTTACCGCGCGAATGGCGCGAGTAAACTCAAATGTTCAAGCGTTCAACTACGCGCGAATAGCGCGTTTTTTCAGCGCAAGTCGCGTCCGGTGTGAACGCACCATTATGTTGGTATAAAATTAACAAAAAACAATAATATCAATAACCACTAGATGGCGGCAGTACTGAATTGCTGCATATAGTGAGAAGCCCCTGTCTGCAGCCTGCAGATCGAGGCGGGGCTGAATCTGGGGCGGGGCTGCACATGTCGCCCCGCCCACATACCTTCTCATTGGTTGTAGGTAAATTAATAATGTTGAGATAACGTAACTCCCACAACTTATCTCATTGGTGGCAAAGTAATGACGTTGAAAACATTATGGAGTTAAGGGAAATGAAATAGCAGATAAAATAGCAAAGGAAGTTACTAAAAATAATCAAATTGATTTTACAGTTAGTATTAGTAGAACAGAAATTAAGAGTATTATTAAAAATAAATTAAAGAAACAATGGCAACAACAATGGGAAGAAAATAGGAAAGGACGATGGTTTCATAAGATTCAAAGGAGAGTGGGAGAAATAAGGTGTACAGAGAGGAATAGGCGAGAAGAGACAATAATATCAAGGCTTCGGTTTGTACACACAGGATTAAATGGAACATTACTGAAAATAGGTAAACATGGCACAGGGAAATGTGAATATTGCGGGCATGAAGAAACAGTGGAACACGTCATATTAGAGTGCAGGAAATATGAAACTGAAAGAAGACAGTTGACCTTATGCACGGAGTGTAATATGGAATTACCCAATATAACCAAAAGATGGCAGCAGAGGATTATTTATTATGCAGCTGCATTTTAAACTCCCTATATTTTTCAAGACGTCTTGCTTTTCGATTTATTATAAAATTACTAGTATAATGAATAGAAAAAAGTACTTTTACCGTAAAAAGTATATAGTAGCAAGTGCAGAAAATCATTAAGCTCACACACAGCCTATAAGGGTGAATTATTTAAATACTAATATATAGTTCACTACAAATTCATTAAATAATTATGGTATAATAATTAAATAATGCACTCAATATGAATCGATCGGAATATGAAATATTTTATCAAATTTAATAACTACATATTTTAAGTTTTATCTTGAACTGTAAAATCTATTGAATAGCATATATTTAACCAATACTTATTTATTATATATATTCTAATAGACAAACAACACTTTTTTTCGATTGTGAATGGATTATGTAGATAAAAGCGAAAAAAATAGGCTCATTTTACGGCACAGTACAGTTGACCAGGAATGAATTAGCTGGCTTGACTAAACAAGGAAGTAATCCGATAAGGTAAATTAATTGCAAAATAAGAAGAAATGAAAATATGTTTCAATTTAGGATATACTTCGGGAAGGGTCAACAGATTGTTATAGGGTGTTATTTCAATTTCTTAGAGAAATTAATGTATTTGAGCACAGAGGACCCAGACTGCTGTTTCGCTTGTCACTATTAGATCGGGAGGGAGAATCAGAAATAACTGTGAACATTATTATCTGAAATAAATAACAGTGTAATTCATTCATGTGTCCTGATAATTCATTCATGGGTCATAAATGTTTGTATTTATAAACAACTCTGATGTTTAACTACCCTTTTCTATTTATTAATTTAATAACGTAAGGATTGTGGATACTCTTGCTGAGAATTTTCCACATTAATGTATCTTATTAACAGTTAAGACAATAATCAAAAAAGCTGTAAATAAACACCACTGGTTAACATTTTGATTTATATTCACGGATTGCCAGAAATGGGATAACTAAACAGCGGAAAGATGTCTGGCTTGTAAATGTCAGAGGTGTCAAATCCAGGTGCCATGAGTAAAAGTCCTCCCCAGTATTTTGTTCCAATCACTGGATTTGCTAATAAGCACAGTTTTTCAGCCAGGAAGTCAGAGATTGGAGCAAATCATTTCTTTTGAGTCTCAAGTAAAATCCCAAGCCCCTAAAGAGTTAAAGTTAATGAGATAATTGAATGATGATTGTGTTAGTGATGAACACCTGCTGTTATTACAGAGGATCAGATGTTGATGTTCTAGTGGTTAAAATGATGTCACCATTGTGGAGATCAGTATTTGTTTTAGTTGGTTTCTTGACCCTTGACTACAGGTTAGATTTTTTTCTGTTGCAATGCATATGTTTTTGTGAAACAGTGAGATCTGAGCTGTACCATTAGCAGCTAATAGCTGTATAAATTTGATGAAACGTTTATCATAAGCTTACCTGAACACACCCAAAAATATCTTTCTTTTGTAAGTTAAGATTTTGCACTATCAAATCTGCCAAACTACAGCATGCAAGTATAGTAATCTTCTAACAATTACAGTGAATTAATTTAAAACCTGTATAATGCATACAAAAAACAAACAAACATCTGTACTACTATGACACACACAAACATCAAGAACCAGCATATGAATCTCAACAATGGTGACAATCAACAAAACGCTTCATGCTGCAATGCATGCTGGATAACAGCGTAGTAAAAACTCCCATCATGCACTGCTGTATGCAGAATTATTGTCACCACTGTTGAGGAGCGTATGATAAGTGTTTATGTCTTAAAGCCTGAGCTGATGCAGTTTTTCTTCCAATATTGAAGCATTACAGTGACATTTGTTTAATAGTTTTTTTTATTGCTGTTCTACAATAGTTACATTTCATTACAAATCAAAAAGAGACCACTTCATGATTCTTACCCAAATGAGTATGTGAGCTAATCTGCTGCTGCAAAATTTCAATTCAGTAATGCACGAATGCTTGCTGTAAAACAGCATTGAAATTACTTTAAATTTCTCCAAGAGTCAAAAGACAAACTAAAACAAACCTTGACCACAATGATGGTGGCATTGTGTTTTTTTTTTTTTTTTTTTTTTCTTGCTCTTCTTTTCTTGACCAATAAAGCATCAACATCTAAACCTCTGTTAATTCTCAATAAGAGATTCTGCAGATATGAAATAAAGTCAGTCTGGTTAGTAATGAGTGAAGCTGGTGATGCTGTTTGTGGAGATGTTTAATCAGATTTTGAGAGATGAAATGTTTTGTTCAGTTGATTCAAGTCAGTTGTAGTTCTTGTGTTTCTCTTTTCTTCAGTGATGCTGCTTGTTAACAGCAGGTGTTCATCACTAACACAATCATCATTCAGTTATCTCATTAACTTGATCTGTTTAGGGGCTTGGGATTTCACTTGAGACTTGATTGAGACTCAAAAGGAATGACTTGGTCGAATCTCTGACTTCCTGGTTGAACAACTGCTAATTAGCAAATCCAGGTGCTTGGAACAAAATACTGTGGAGGACTTTTACTCATGGCACCTGGATTTGACACCTCTGGTGCAATGAGACCAAAGTCCAAATTATACAAGTTTGACACTTTTCAAATGTCCCGAATTAAAGAAATGTTGTCAGAAATGGATCTACCTGGAACACAGTATGTCTGGTCCGGATGGATGACAACATCCATTACTCCACCCAGTCTGTTGGCCAAGGCTTTGGAAAGAACTTTATAATCACTACAGAGGAGTGAAACAGGACGCCAGCATTTAATGTCAGTGAGATCTCCCTTTTTTGGAATGAGAATGATTATAGCTCTACGGCAACTCAAAGGGAGCCTGCCCTCTGAAAAGCTACCATTCAGTACCTGAAGCAAGTCCTCTCCCAATTCATCCCTGAAGGATTTGATAAAATCAACTGGGAGACCATCAATTTCCGGGAGCTCTCCCAGACTCCATACTTTGAAGGGCCTTATGCAACTCTCCCAAACTCAGAGGGCTGGAGAGAGCAGCATTACCCTCCCCAGACATCTGGGGTAAAGCATAAAAAAAACACTTTCCTCCCTGCTCTCCACATTAAACTCACTTCTGTAGAGATTCTGATAAAAACCAACAACAACCTGTCAACAACAACCCCCCCCACCCCACCCCTTTTGACTTTGTAAAGTTAAGAGTAACATTACATTGTACCATAGCATGATCCGTAAAAGCTACAGGAAAAATTGAACAGCTTTTAAAAATATTGAGATGATGTTCAAAGGCATAGAATCTGTCTAGTCTCGCAAAAGATATCACACTGCCTCTTGCATGAGCCCAGGTATACTGCCTTACGTTACCACTTAATTGCCTCCAAATATCACACAAATCATACTTCTTAATTATGTGAATGAGGCGTTTCCTAGAAGGCAAGTGAGGTTCAATGTGATTCCTGTCCATGACATGTTCAGTACAATTAAAATCACCAGCAACAAATAAAACCTCCTCAGAGGAAACACTCTGCAAAGCCCGACCCAGTGTATCCAAGAACAGCATCCTTTCAACTGCAGATGTTGGAGTGTAAACGCACATTAAAACAAGAGTATACTTCTCAAACACACCTCTCACTTTTAAAAGCCTGCCTTTAACAATTTCCTCGTAATCGTAAGAAATCGGCCTAAGACTTCTCATCAACAAAATGGCAACCCCTGCACTTGTTGAAGAATTATGACTCAAAATTGAAATACCTTCAAAATCTTTTTCCCATTCGGTAGCATTTTGTCCATCACTTTGCGTTTCTTGCAAAAAAAATTACATCAATATTTTTCTGTTTAATTATCTATTTTAGCAATGCTCTTTTTTCTAATATCCCTGGCACCATTCACATTCAGGGTAGCCAGGCATAAATCACTCATAAGTGAAAAGAGTAAAAACAAAAGAAAACATTGAAAAAACATCACTTTAACTTTTTTTCAGGCATCATCATTTAACACTTTTCCTAAATTCATTAAAATTTTCTTCAAGCGGTACACTTCTCTATTATTGAAGGAACCTTCAGCCATTAGGCTTTTTGCTTTTTCCACAAACTGTTTGCCATCAGGGAAATAATCACGAACATTAACCCCTCTTTTATTTTTTGTTGCTCTGAGGAACAATTTTATGTCCTCTACATCATACCTACGAGCAGAAAATTCACTCTGAGAGAGTGCCACACTAGAATCAGAGTCACTGTCACTTTCTGCCTCTGGATCCTCGCTTAAACGTGAGTCATTTTTCAAAGGTGATTTTGCTTCTTGATGCCTTTCTTTCTTTTTCCTCTTTTGAGGAGTTTTAAACAAAAGACGCTCTTCCTCCTCACCAGCACTATCCATCTCACACATGCTCTGTGATGCAAGCTGAACAGCGTTTTTTATAGCATCACCTACTTGTCTTTCATCTGTTTCTCCTGATCACCCCTTACTATTGTTAGCAGCAATGTGATTCATTCCTAAGTTGCCTTGAACTACCACAGCTGAGCCAGTCTCATTCAACTTACTCTCTGGAGCTGCACTCCCCGCGCCCGACTCTGTCCCAGCCCTGCTATCAGGCCTTAAATCCAGCCGCTCAGGTTCAGCTGCACCAAGTGCAACATTGCCAACTACATCCCCAAGACCCTCAGTTCCTCCCAATTTATCTGGACAGTGTTTAATCAAGTGTCCCCCCTTCCCACACCCAAGGCACTTTATTTTTGCAGTTGAGATAAAGATAACGTACTCAGAAACTTAAGCGAGAGGTCCAGCTCAGCATCATCTTTTACTACTATGTAGGCAAAGTGTCTGAAGGAGATGACATGTTTTAAAAGAGGTGATTCTGTGCTTATCGGGATTTTTTTAATTGGCGACACCAATTGTCCGTAACGAGACAGAGCCTGAGTCAAAACATCATCACTCATAAACGGCCACGACCACATTCGCTTTATCAACACTATCAAGAAAGATAACGGTCGCGCTATTCATTCTAGAAGCAGATATAATGGACTCAAACCTCACAATTTCACCAACAGCCAAGCAGCATTGCTCAATACTCATCGCGGACGCCACCTTTACAGCGTGACGCCGTGTGAGAGAGTTTAGAATCTGTGCGTGTGGGGCCGACATGCTTCTTCCAAAAACGGAGAGAAAGTGGCCTGAAAAGAGCAAAGACTATAACTAGAAAGACACAAAACGTATAAACCAGCAAGGAAAAAGAAAAGTTAACTCGCAGCACTCCGCCTTCTCACGCACACCGGAAGTGAGTGAAAGAAAGAAAGACAGAAGGGATGAAGGAAGAAAGAAATAAAGAAACAAAGAAAGAAAGAAGGGATGAAGGAAGAAAGAAAGAAAGAAAGAAAGAAAGAAAGAAAGAAAGAAAGAAGGTATGAAGAAACAAAGAAAGAAAGTAGGGATGAAGAAAGAAAGAAAGAAAGAAAGAAAGAAAGAAAGAAAGAAAGAATGGATGAAGGAAGGAAGGAAGGAAGGAAGGAAGGAAGGAAGAAAAAAGAAAGAAAGAAAGAAAGAAAGAACGAACGAACGAACGAACGAACGAAATAAAGAAAGTAAGAAAGAAAGAAAGAAAGAAAGAAAGAAAGAGAAATTAGAATGAATAACTCAAAGTAGTCTGTAATTAAATCTCTTAAAGTCATCTTTGATAATAAAAGTCACATATTTAAATGTTGTTTTTTTCTGAAAAGGCTGAATGTAACTCTATCCCCTTTCCTTTTAATACTTTTCACCGTGTTAAAAAGACACGAGTTGAGATTCAGTAGTTCTCCTCATTTTTTTTTATTTACTCACTGAGAGTGTCTGAGAGAGTCTTTCTTTCATGGAAGAATATCTTGATCATTCTCTTTTATGTAATGACTGTAGTTAAAAACTGAAGCTATCAAGCTATAAAATGTTTTTCATTTTGTTTCAGTCTTTTTAGATATTTTTTAAACTTCCTCTATAAGTGAAAGTATGCCACTGCTGTTTAATTTGTGTATTTGGTCAGTTGTCTGCTATTACCCATGAGGCACCCTTTGCAATGTGAATTAATTTGTTTTTATTAACTTTTTTTCAGATGTCTTGGCCGGTTTAACTGTCAGGGAGTCATTTGGTAATGTATTGCGCTGTGGTGTTTTAACTATACATGATCAGATCTTTACAATAGTTTGCTGAGCTTCTCTGCATTTGGGCCTGTATTAGAATTTGAATCTGAGGAATTCATTTTCTTAATTAAAACTGAATGACAACAGCTGCTAGTAATGTTCATTTGTACTGTATAACAAGTTTTTTTTTTTTTTTTTTTATAAATATTTTAATTACAGCGCAGCCCTCTGTTGACCCCTGCTACAACTACACTGTGCTGAACGATACATGGAGATCCACAACATATGGTTCAGGCAGTAAGTGTGACGGCTCTGTCACCTGGAGCGGCTGGTATCGTCTCTTCATTAACAATGTGAGCGCTCATATCCCAGACACGTGTGTTGCATACGGTCACTGTGGCACTAATTTTGCACTGTGGATTCGTGGTGGACACCCAACAGTACAGGATGGAGTCGTCACTCGAGATGTCTGCGGTAGCAGTGGTTACTGCTGCTATATCGGGTCTTACCCCATTAAAGTCAAAGCCTGTCCAGGCAATTATTATGTCTATGAGCTGCTTAAACCAACTTCTTGCAATTTAGCATACTGTGCAGGTGATTATATTCACATGAGCTCTTTCTACACATTCATGATATTTGTGTTTCTTTTCATTAATCACTGTTCATTCAAACTTTCAGTTGTTAGCAGCATTAACACCAGCTCTACATCCATCACACCAGTGACCATCTCAACTGGTAATGTAACACATTGTGTCTCTATTGGCTATTTTCTGGCCTGATTTATGTGCAGATCTGTACTGAATAGATATGAGAGGAAGTGTGTTTGTCTAGTCAAGTCCTGTTTTATACAATAGAGATGCAGCTTAGACAATAGTGACATGAATTCAGCTCCGTTCAGATTATATTTTTTGTATATCTATATCCAGTGTTGGGGGTAATGCATTACAAATAAACAGATTAATCCTCAGACATTTTCAAATAGTTGTATTTCAACCAAATGTTGTCCTAACAAACTATAGAAGAATTATTACAAAGAATGTGTATTTCTTATATTTTTCCCAAAACAGACAAGTCATATATCACAAGCTCTCATTCTCAAGAATCTGACCATGTAAAAATCATTTTATTGTGCGACAAACACAGATCGAATAATCTTCAATTGTATCGCGATGTCAGAATATTACCTCAAGAGATCTTTAATAAAATGCTGCATGTTGTTGATACTGTGATGAAGTCAGAAAGGTTTGAGTTACATTTGTGTTTTTAGGTTTAATTAGTTGAGTTTCAGAATCAAAAAGTAGAGCGGTGTTTAGTTTGTCAAGAAATAATCTTTAGTTGATTAAATGAAGTAAGTTCGCATGCAGTGATGATGTAATCACATTATTAACATAAATAGCTGTTCTTGTTGTTTTAATTTGTGCTTTGTGGTTTACAGTAATTTACAATGAAATTACTATTTAAAATAAGATTATTAAAATAAAATTATGCTTTTAATTCAACATGCTTTCATTTATATATTGAATTATTTATGTGTTTATTTAGCAGTGTATCCTTCTGTTGACCCCTGCTACAACTACACTGTGCTGGACGATCCATGGAGATCCACCAATAATACAAATGATCCAGTCAAAAAGTGTGACAACTCAGTCACCTGGAGCGGCTGGTATCGTCTCTTCATTAACAATGTGAACGCTCAGATCTCAGACACATGTGTTGCACACGGTCGCTGTGGCACTGGTATTGCAATGTGGATTCGTGGTGGACACCCAACAGTACAGGATGGAGTCGTCACTCGAGATGTCTGCGGTGACTATAGCAGTTACTGCTGCTATTACGGGTCTTACCCCATTAAAGTCAAAGCCTGTCCAGGCGATTATTATGTCTATGAGCTGGTTAGACCAGTTAATTGCAATTTTGCATACTGTGCAGGTGATTATATTCACAGGAGCTCTTTGTATTATTTGTGTTATTGCTGATTCATTCATATTCATCAGTCATTGTTTTTTTCAGTTGTTACTAACATCAGCAGCGCTGTTACAACAGTCAGACCAGAGACAAGCACAGCTGGTAATGTAGTCTGATATTCAAGTTATTTTATTTTTTATTTTTTCCTTTTTTAATTTCTAAACTAAATTCTGTTCATCCATACTCATGTATAGAAGCCTTGAACCACTATGTGGAAAAAATCATTCTCAGATCCAGAATTTTCTAGATCTTTCCAGAAATGTTGTAGATTTTTCTAAATTTTTTCTGTTTTCAAAAAAAAAAAATCTCAAAACATTTTAACTTTATTCTCGTAATATTTTGACTTTGTTCTCATAATATTTTAACTTTACTCTTGTAATAATTTCACTTTATTCTCAAAACATTTTAACTTTATTCTCGTAATATTTCAACTTTATTCTCATAGGGCTAATATTTCTACTTTATTTTTCAAAACATTTTGACTTTATTCTCAAATAATTTCGAATTTGATCTTGTAATATTTTGACTTTATCATATTATTTTGACTTTATTTCAAATATTTAAACTTTACTATTGAATAACAATATAATTTTTAATAATATTATAATAAAATACTTAGATTTTGTTATAAAATTATTTTGACTTTATTCACAAAATGTTACGAGAATAAAATCGAAATATTACAAGAATAAAGTTTAAATATTTTTTGAATAAAGTCAAAATAATAATATAATAAAATCTAAAATTACGAGAGTTAAGTTGAAAATATTTTGTGAATATTATATATAATAATTATTTTGACGATTCACAAAACATTTCAACTTTATTCTTGAAATATTTTGATTTTATTATAATATTAATTTGCCTTTATTTACAAAATATTTAAACTTTCTTTGTTATATTTTGACTTTATTCTTGTAATATTTCGACTTTATTCTTGTAATATTTCAATTTTATTCTCATAATATTTTGACTTTATACACAAAATATTTCAACTTTATTTTTGTAATTTTTCGACTTTATTCTCTTATTTTGACTTTATTCACAAAATATTTCAACTTTTTTGTAATATTTCATCTTTATTCTTGTAATATTTAAATTTTATTCTCATAATATTTTTACTTTGTTCACAAAATATTTCAACTTTTTTTGTAATATTTAATCTTTATTCTCTTATTATTTTGACTTTATTCACAAAATATTTCAACTTTATTAATGAAATATTTTGACTTTTTTCATAATATTTCGACTTTATTGTCATATTATTATATAATGACTGTTATATTATATTGAAATATTATTGTAATCTTAGATTTTTTTTAACATGGCACTAAAACACTGTTGTACCAAATTAATCAGTCAATCGAAATAGTAGTTTGCTTAGGTCCAGAGACAACAATTTTTTTTTTTTTTTTTTTTTTTTTTGCTCTTCTTAACTTTAAGGCCCAGCTATATTATTATTATTATTATTATTATTATTATTATTATTATTATTATTATTATTATTATTATTATTATTATTATTATTGTCCATATAAAGTGTTAATTGCAAGTATTATCTTATGCTTATCAAGACTGCATTTATTAGATCACAAATACAGCAAAAATGGTAATATTGTGAGATATTATTGCAATTAAAAATATTTATTTTTCTTTAAAATATAATACATTTTTTTGATGCAATGCAAAATTTTCATCCAATACTCCAGTCTTTAGAGTCACATGGTCCTCCAGAAATCATTTTAATATGCTGATTTATTATCAGTGTTGAAAACGGTTGTAATGGAGTGTCTTTACACTTTCAGTGCTTGGCCCCTAATAACAATTTTAGTCAATGATTTGTTTATTTGTTTGATTTTTGTTTGATTTTTGGATAAAGGAAAAAATTACAGTGGACAAAATTTTTTTTAATAATTACCAGAATTACAGAGATGTCTGTGGTAATGATGGCAGTTACTGCTGATGTTACAGGTCTTACCACATTAAAGTCAAAGCCTGTCCAGACAATTGTTATGTCTATGAGCTGGTTAGTCCAGTTGATTGCAGTTTAGCATACTGTGCAGGTGATTATATTCACATGAGCTCTTTGTATTATTTGTGTTATTGCTGATTCATTAATATTCATCAGTCACTGTTTTTTCAGCTGTTACTAACATCAGCAGCGCTGTTACAACAGTCAGACCAGAGACAAGCACTGGTAATGTAGTCTGATGTTCAAGTTCTTATTTTATTTTTACGTTTTTAAATTTTACAATTTCTAAACTATTTAATTTTAGTCAATGATATTTTTATTTTATTTTTATTTTTATTTTTATTTATTTTTTTTGGAGAAAGAACGTCTTGGTTATGTATGTAACCCTCGTTCCCTGAAGGAGGGAACAGAGACGTCACGTCGGAGACCGACGAATTGGGATATCGCTTTAGAGATACCAATCCTCTTCGTGTGTAAACTAAACGAGCCAATGCACATTGGCATGCATGATTGCATCCAGCTGTCGCTGATCACAGCGTGAGCATAAATACACAGCAGGTGCAATGCATAGACAGGATTTCGCTGAGGAGCCGAGCTTGGGTCCAGCCACACAGCGGTGGTACAGCAGCTGAGGCGACAGGACGTGACGTCTCCGTTCCCTCCTTCAGGGAACGAGGGTTACATACGTAACCAAGACGTTCCCTCTCAGTCGGTCTCTTCGACGTCACGTCGGAGACCGACGAATTGGGATCCCTAGCAAAGCGCCGCAGCTGCTGCCCCCCTCCAGTGTCCTGAGCAAGCCACCTGGCCTCCAATTCTTGCTAAGGCCAAGGGCGGATCAGAAAGACCAGTCACTGTATAACATAGCACTACCTACTTAGTGAAGCTGGAGCACTGGGAACGTGCGGAGCTCCCACCCATCCCGCAGGAGGTTCGGAGCAATACGCATATGGCTCATATTAGGACATATGGAAGAATGGAGGTGATTGAACCCTCGTGAAGATGGTAGAAGGTTACCGGGGAAACACG
The DNA here is from genome assembly GCF_049309525.1 of Garra rufa. NCBI lineage: Eukaryota > Metazoa > Chordata > Actinopteri > Cypriniformes > Cyprinidae > Garra > Garra rufa. Next base: position 50,835,220 of record NC_133367.1, on the reverse strand, counting down.
GCCTCTGTGGGTACCGTGGAAGACATATGGGATTCACTTAAGTCTCTCATGTATCCTAAGCCTTCTATCGGTTCTAAAGATTCATCGAGAGAGGCCTGGCGCCTAGACGCTCCGCTACGTCTGGAGCCGAGGAAGGAGGACTCGACAGGGTCTTCATGGACACTCTGGAGAAGATAGCAAGCCGACCTGAGCCAGTGCCTCTCAGTGTTTCTACCCGTTTGAGGTGAGAACACAGGAGGAGACTGGCTCTACACGAAGGCTATAAAACCTAGCGAACGTGTTAGGGGTCGCCCAGCCCGCAGCTCTACAAATGTCAGATAGCGAGGCGCCACGAGCCAGCGCCCAGGAGGATGCAACACTCCTAGTAGAGTGAGCTCGCAACCTGAGCGGGCAGGGCATGCCCTGAGCTTGATAAGCCAAGGCGATGGCATCCACTATCCAGTGTGCCATCCTCTGCTTGGAGACGGCCTTCCCCTTCTGCCGTCCTCCGTGACAAATAAAGAGCTGATCTGAGGTCCTGAAGCTTTGCGTCCGGTCGACGTAGCATCTTAATGCTCGGACGGGACTAAGCAAAGCTAGGGCTGGGTCTGCCTCCTCCGGGGGCAGCGCTTGCAGGCTCACCACTTGATCCCTGAAGGGAGTAGTGGGAACCTTGGGCACGTAGCCAGGCCGGGGCCTCAGGGTTACCTGGGAATCTGCCGGCCCTAACTGAAGGCACGAATCGTCGACCGAAAACGCCTGCAGGTCCCCTACCCTCTTGATGGAGGCCAATTCCAGCAGGAGCAGAGTCTTCATAGAGAGATACTTCAGCTCGACTGACTGTAAAGGCTCAAAGGGAACCCGCTGTAGTGCTGTGAGCACCAGAGACAGGTCCCAAGAGGGTACGGAGGGGGGCCTAGGAGGATTTAACCTCCTCGCTCCCCTGAGAAACCTGACGACCAGGTCGTGCCTACCTACCGACCTTCCTTCAACGGGGTCATGGTTTGCAGAAATAGCGGCTACATAGACCTTAAGGGTGGAGGGTGACAGCCTACGCTCCAACCCTTGCTGCAAAAAGGTAAGCACAACTCCGACCGAGCATCTTCGGGGATCCTCATTTCTTGAGAAAGCCCATTCGACGAACAGGTTCCACTTCAAGGCGTAAGCATGTCTCGTGGATGCAGCTCTCGCCGAAGTGATGGTGTCTACCACTCCTTGGGGTAGATCACTCAGAACCTCCGCGTCCCGTCCAGGGACCAGACATGTGGTTTCCAGAGGTCTGGACGCGGGTGCCACAGGGTGCCCCGTCTCTGAGTCAGTAAATCCTTCCTCAGAGGAATCCGCCAGGGAGGGGCTGTCGCGAGGAGCATTAGTTCTGGGAACCAGGTCCGAGTAGGCCAGTAAGGCGCCACTAACAGGACCTGCTCCTCGTCCTCCCTGACCTTGCACAGTGTCTGTGCGAGAAGGCTCACTGGGGGAAACGCATATTTGCGTAGGCCCCGTGGCCAGCTGCATGCCAGGGAGTCCGTGCCGAGTGTACCCTCGGTCAGGGAGTAAAAGAGCTGGCAGTGGGACGTCTCTGGAGAAGCAAACAGGTCTACCTGAGCTTTCCCGAAACGTCTCCAGATCAGCTGGACCGACTGGGGATGGAGTCTCCACTCTCCGGGAAGCGCAGCTCGTGAGAGCTCGTCGGCTGCACGGTTGAGCAAACCCGGAATGTGAATGGCACGAAGCGACCTCAGATGCTTCTGACTCCAGAGGAGGAGAGAACGGGCGAGCTGTGACATGTGACGGGAGCGTAGACCACCTTGTCGGTTGATGTACGCAACGGTCGCAGTGTTGTCCGTACGGACCAGCACGTGTTTGCCTCGAAGGCGCCCCTTGAGACGGTTCAAGGCAAGGCGTACTGCCAGCAGCTCTAGGCAGTTGATGTGCCAGTGTAGCTGGGGGTTCGTCCAAACCCCCGACACTGCCTGCCCGTTGTACGTGGCTCCCCAACCGGTGGTGGAGGCATCCGTGTGTACCACAGCGTGCCTGGAGACCTGTTCTAAGGGAACTCCTGCCCGAAGAAAAGCTAGGTCTGACCACGGGGTGAAGGTTAGGCGACAGGCCGAGGTTACTTTGACCCGGAGAGTGCCGCGCTGCCACGCTCTCCTCGGGACTCGGCCACGAAGCCAGTGCTGAAGTGGCCTCATATGGAGCAGACCAAGCGGTAAAACTGCCGTAGCTGCTGCCATATGCCCCAGGAGCCTCTGAAACTGTTTCAGTGGGACCACTTCTCTGCTCTTGAACGAATTCAAGCAGTTCAGCACCGACTGAGCCCGCTCTTGCGTGAGGCGAGCTGTTTGGCTGACCGAGTCCAGTTCCACACCAAGAAAAGAGATCCTCTGCATGGGGGAGAGTTTGCTCTTTTCCCAGTTGACCCGAAGGCCCAAGCGGGCGAGGTGTGCCAACACCAGGTCCCTGTGTTCGCATAACTGCTCTCGAGAGTGTGCTAGTATCAGCCAGTCGTCGAGGTAGTTGAGGATACGAACGCCCTGTTCCTTGAGGGGAACAAGGGCCGCCTCCGCGACTTTCGTGAAGACACGGGGGGAGAGGGACAGCCCGAAGGGCAGGACCTTGTACTGATATGCTCTGCCTTCGAACGCAAACCGCAGAAATGGTCTGTGGCGCGGAAGGATCGAAACATGAAAGTACGCGTCCTTCAGGTCGATCGCTGCGAACCAATCCTGGGGACGAACACATCTGAGGATGTGTTTTTGTGTGAGCATTTTGAAAGGTAGCTTGTGAAGAGCTCGATTCAAGATGCGCAGGTCCAGGATCGGTCGTAAACCGCCGCTTTTCTTGGGTACTATGAAGTAGGGACTGTAAAACCCTGTCTTCATATCGGCTAGAGGGACCGGCTCTATTGCTTTCTTCGCCAGCAAGGTAGCAATCTCTGCCCGTAGGACAGGGGCATCTGCTACTTTCACTGTAGTGAAGTGGATGCCCCTGAACCGGGGCGGACGCCAGGCGAACTGAATCGCGTAGCCGAGCCTGATGGTCCGGAGGAGCCAGCAAGACGGACTGGGAAGCTCTCTCCAGGCCCCCAGCCAACGTACAAGAGGGACCAGCGGGACCACTGACGTACCCGCGGGGGGGCAGCGAGGTGGAACGCAGGGACCCCGCTCGGGCGTCTCTATGCCGGTCCGAAGCGGGGTCAGTGTGTCTGTGTGTGGTGTGTGCAAGACATTTACCTGCGTTCTGGCAGCTGGTGCGTGAGTAGTCCGTTCTACCGCACTCTCCAACCGCCCAGCGCCATTTGCTGGCGGGAGGGGAGAGGGGGTCAAGCCCGGGACTAACCCGTGCAACACCCACTGTCCCCTCTGGGGACCCAGAGATAGTAGAAACTGCTCTTTTATTGAAAATTTGGGTGTCACCGGCCGCGTGGCCGATGACGGGTTTCTTAAAAGAAACTTTTTTAAGGGGAACAAAAGATTCTCCGCCCGGCCCTCCTCCGGGGGAGGGAGTGGTGCGATCACCATCTCCCGAAGAGCAGCTTCCTCCATCTCTGGGTCGCCCGTCTCAGGGACGCTTGTTCTTGCGTTTCCCACTGGTCTTGGTCTTGGTGGGAGCCTGGACGGGCGGGGCGGCCGCCCTGGGACCGGCTCCACGGCGCCGCCGTGAAGGCTGCTGCGCAGGCTGCTGTGGAGCGGGGGCGGAGGCAGGGGGCCGCCCTCGGCGACGAGCAGACCGAGGTGCCGCCGGCGGCTGGGTGGAGGCAGCAGCGGGAGCACGCCTGGGCATTTGTTTAATAGTTTTTTTTATTGCTGTTCTACAATAGTTACATTTCATTACAAATCAAAAAGAGACCACTTCATGATTCTTACCCAAATGAGTATGTGAGCTAATCTGCTGCTGCAAAATTTCAATTCAGTAATGCACGAATGCTTGCTGTAAAACAGCATTGAAATTACTTTAAATTTCTCCAAGAGTCAAGAGACAAACTAAAACAAACCTTGACAACAATGATGGTGGCATTGTGTTTTTTTTTTTTTTTTTTTTTTCTTGCTCTTCTTTTCTTGACCAATAAAGCATCAACATCTAAACCTCTGTTAATTCTCAATAAGAGATTCTGCAGATATGAAATAAAGTCAGTCTGGTTAGTAATGAGTGAAGCTGGTGATGCTGTTTGTGGAGATGTTTAATCAGATTTTGAGAGATGAAATGTTTTGTTCAGTTGATTCAAGTCAGTTGTAGTTCTTGTGTTTCTCTTTTCTTCAGTGATGCTGCTTGTTAACAGCAGGTGTTCATCACTAACACAATCATCATTCAGTTATCTCATTAACTTGATCTGTTTAGGGGCTTGGGATTTCACTTGAGACTTGATTGAGACTCAAAAGGAATGACTTGGTCGAATCTGACTTCCTGGTTGAACAACTGCTAATTAGCAAATCCAGGTGCTTGGAACAAAATACTGTGGAGGACTTTTACTCATGGCACCTGGATTTGACACCTCTGGTGCAATGAGACCAAAGTCCAAATTATACAAGTTTGACACTTTTCAAATGTCCCGAATTAAAGAAATGTTGTCAGAAATGGATCTACCTGGAACACAGTATGTCTGGTCCGGATGGATGACAACATCCATTACTCCACCCAGTCTGTTGGCCAAGGCTTTGGAAAGAACTTTATAATCACTACAGAGGAGTGAAACAGGACGCCAGCATTTAATGTCAGTGAGATCTCCCTTTTTTGGAATGAGAATGATTATCGCTCTACGGCAACTCAAAGGGAGCCTGCCCTCTGAAAAGCTACCATTCAGTACCTGAAGCAAGTCCTCTCCCAATTCATCCCTGAAGGATTTGATAAAATCAACTGGGAGACCATCAATTTCCGGGAGCTCTCCCAGACTCCATACTTTGAAGGGCCTTATGCAACTCTCCCAAACTCAGAGGGCTGGAGAGAGCAGCATTACCCTCCCCAGACATCTGGGGTAAAGCATAAAAAAAACACTTTCCTCCCTGCTCTCCACATTAAACTCACTTCTGTAGAGATTCTGATAAAAACCAACAACAACCTGTCAACAACAACCCCCCCCACCCCACCCCTTTTGACTTTGTAAAGTTAAGAGTAACATTACATTGTACCATAGCATGATCCGTAAAAGCTACAGGAAAAATTGAACAGCTTTTAAAAATATTGAGATGATGTTCAAAGGCATAGAATCTGTCTAGTCTCGCAAAAGATATCACACTGCCTCTTGCATGAGCCCAGGTATACTGCCTTACGTTACCACTTAATTGCCTCCAAATATCACACAAATCATACTTCTTAATTATGTGAATGAGGCGTTTCCTAGAAGGCAAGTGAGGTTCAATGTGATTCCTGTCCATGACATGTTCAGTACAATTAAAATCACCAGCAACAAATAAAACCTCCTCAGAGGAAACACTCTGCAAAGCCCGACCCAGTGTATCCAAGAACAGCATCCTTTCAACTGCAGATGTTGGAGTGTAAACGCACATTAAAACAAGAGTATACTTCTCAAACACACCTCTCACTTTTAAAAGCCTGCCTTTAACAATTTCCTCGTAATCGTAAGAAATCGGCCTAAGACTTCTCATCAACAAAATGGCAACCCCTGCACTTGTTGAAGAATTATGACTCAAAATTGAAATACCTTCAAAATCTTTTTCCCATTCGGTAGCATTTTGTCCATCACTTTGCGTTTCTTGCAAAAAAAATTACATCAATATTTTTCTGTTTAATTATCTCTTTTAGCAATGCTCTTTTTTCTAATATCCCTGGCACCATTCACATTCAGGGTAGCCAGGCATAAATCACTCATAAGTGAAAAGAGTAAAAACAAAAGAAAACATTGAAAAACCATCACTTTAACTTTTTTTCAGGCATCATCATTTAACACTTTTCCTAAATTCATTAAAATTTTCTTCAAGCGGTACACTTCTCTATTATTGAAGGAACCTTCAGCCATTAGGCTTTTTGCTTTTTCCACAAACTGTTTGCCATCAGGGAAATAATCACGAACATTAACCCCTCTTTTATTTTTTGTTGCTCTGAGGAACAATTTTATGTCCTCTACATCATACCTACGAGCAGAAAATTCACTCTGAGAGAGTGCCACACTAGAATCAGAGTCACTGTCACTTTCTGCCTCTGGATCCTCGCTTAAACGTGAGTCATTTTTCAAAGGTGATTTTGCTTCTTGATGCCTTTCTTTCTTTTTCCTCTTTTGAGGAGTTTTAAACAAAAGACGCTCTTCCTCCTCACCAGCACTATCCATCTCACACATGCTCTGTGATGCAAGCTGAACAGCGTTTTTTATAGCATCACCTACTTGTCTTTCATCTGTTTCTCCTGATCACCCCTTACTATTGTTAGCAGCAATGTGATTCATTCCTAAGTTGCCTTGAACTACCACAGCTGAGCCAGTCTCATTCAACTTACTCTCTAGAGCTGCACTCCCCGCGCCCGACTCTGTCCCAGCCCTGCTATCAGGCCTTAAATCCAGCCGCTCAGGTTCAGCTGCACCAAGTGCAACATTGCCAACTACATCCCCAAGACCCTCAGTTCCTCCCAATTTATCTGGACAGTGTTTAATCAAGTGTCCCCCCTTCCCACACCCAAGGCACTTTATTTTTGCAGTTGAGATAAAGATAACGTACTCAGAAACTTAAGCGAGAGGTCCAGCTCAGCATCATCTTTTACTACTATGTAGGCAAAGTGTCTGAAGGAGATGACATGTTTTAAAAGAGGTGATTCTGTGCTTATCGGGATTTTTTTAATTGGCGACACCAATTGTCCGTAACGAGACAGAGCCTGAGTCAAAACATCATCACTCATAAACGGCCACGACCACATTCGCTTTATCAACACTATCAAGAAAGATAACGGTCGCGCTATTCATTCTAGAAGCAGATATAATGGACTCAAACCTCACAATTTCACCAACAGCCAAGCAGCATTGCTCAATACTCATCGCGGACGCCACCTTTACAGCGTGACGCCGTGTGAGAGAGTTTAGAATCTGTGCGTGTGGGGCCGACATGCTTCTTCCAAAAACGGAGAGAAAGTGGCCTGAAAAGAGCAAAGACTATAACTAGAAAGACACAAAACGTATAAACCAGCAAGGAAAAAGAAAAGTTAACTCGCAGCACTCCGCCTTCTCACGCACACCGGAAGTGAGTGAAAGAAAGAAAGACAGAAGGGATGAAGGAAGAAAGAAATAAAGAAACAAAGAAAGAAAGAAGGGATGAAGGAAGAAAGAAAGAAAGAAAGAAAGAAAGAAAGAAAGAAAGAAAGAAAGAAAGAAAGAAAGAAAGAAGGTATGAAGAAACAAAGAAAGAAAGTAGGGATGAAGAAAGAAAGAAAGAAAGAAAGAAAGAAAGAAAGAAAGAAAGAAAGAAAGAAAGAAAGAATGGATGAAGGAAGGAAGGAAGGAAGGAAGGAAGGAAGAAAAAAGAAAGAAAGAAAGAAAGAAAGAACGAACGAACGAACGAACGAACGAAATAAAGAAAGTAAGAAAGAAAGAAAGAAAGAAAGAGAAATTAGAATGAATAACTCAAAGTAGTCTGTAATTAAATCTCTTAAAGTCATCTTTGATAATAAAAGTCACATATTTAAATGTTGTTTTTTTCTGAAAAGGCTGAATGTAACTCTATCCCCTTTCCTTTTAATACTTTTCACCGTGTTAAAAAGACACGAGTTGAGATTCAGTAGTTCTCCTCATTTTTTTTTATTTACTCACTGAGAGTGTCTGAGAGAGTCTTTCTTTCATGGAAGAATATCTTGATCATTCTCTTTTATGTAATGACTGTAGTTAAAAACTGAAGCTATCAAGCTATAAAATGTTTTTCATTTTGTTTCAGTCTTTTTAGATATTTTTTAAACTTCCTCTATAAGTGAAAGTATGCCACTGCTGTTTAATTTGTGTATTTGGTCAGTTGTCTGCTATTACCCATGAGGCACCCTTTGCAATGTGAATTAATTTGTTTTTATTAACTTTTTTTCAGATGTCTTGGCCGGTTTAACTGTCAGGGAGTCATTTGGTAATGTATTGCGCTGTGGTGTTTTAACTATACATGATCAGATCTTTACAATAGTTTGCTGAGCTTCTCTGCATTTGGGCCTGTATTAGAATTTGAATCTGAGGAATTCATTTTCTTAATTAAAACTGAATGACAACAGCTGCTAGTAATGTTCATTTGTACTGTATAACAAGTTTTTTTTTTTTTTTTTTTTATAAATATTTTAATTACAGCGCAGCCCTCTGTTGACCCCTGCTACAACTACACTGTGCTGAACGATACATGGAGATCCACAACATATGGTTCAGGCAGTAAGTGTGACGGCTCTGTCACCTGGAGCGGCTGGTATCGTCTCTTCATTAACAATGTGAGCGCTCATATCCCAGACACGTGTGTTGCATACGGTCACTGTGGCACTAATTTTGCACTGTGGATTCGTGGTGGACACCCAACAGTACAGGATGGAGTCGTCACTCGAGATGTCTGCGGTAGCAGTGGTTACTGCTGCTATATCGGGTCTTACCCCATTAAAGTCAAAGCCTGTCCAGGCAATTATTATGTCTATGAGCTGCTTAAACCAACTTCTTGCAATTTAGCATACTGTGCAGGTGATTATATTCACATGAGCTCTTTCTACACATTCATGATATTTGTGTTTCTTTTCATTAATCACTGTTCATTCAAACTTTCAGTTGTTAGCAGCATTAACACCAGCTCTACATCCATCACACCAGTGACCATCTCAACTGGTAATGTAACACATTGTGTCTCTATTGGCTATTTTCTGGCCTGATTTATGTGCAGATCTGTACTGAATAGATATGAGAGGAAGTGTGTTTGTCTAGTCAAGTCCTGTTTTATACAATAGAGATGCAGCTTAGACAATAGTGACATGAATTCAGCTCCGTTCAGATTATATTTTTTGTATATCTATATCCAGTGTTGGGGGTAATGCATTACAAATAAACAGATTAATCCTCAGACATTTTCAAATAGTTGTATTTCAACCAAATGTTGTCCTAACAAACTATAGAAGAATTATTACAAAGAATGTGTATTTCTTATATTTTTCCCAAAACAGACAAGTCATATATCACAAGCTCTCATTCTCAAGAATCTGACCATGTAAAAATCATTTTATTGTGCGACAAACACAGATCGAATAATCTTCAATTGTATCGCGATGTCAGAATATTACCTCAAGAGATCTTTAATAAAATGCTGCATGTTGTTGATACTGTGATGAAGTCAGAAAGGTTTGAGTTACATTTGTGTTTTTAGGTTTAATTAGTTGAGTTTCAGAATCAAAAAGTAGAGCGGTGTTTAGTTTGTCAAGAAATAATCTTTAGTTGATTAAATGAAGTAAGTTCGCATGCAGTGATGATGTAATCACATTATTAACATAAATAGCTGTTCTTGTTGTTTTAATTTGTGCTTTGTGGTTTACAGTAATTTACAATGAAATTACTATTTAAAATAAGATTATTAAAATAAAATTATGCTTTTAATTCAACATGCTTTCATTTATATATTGAATTATTTATGTGTTTATTTAGCAGTGTATCCTTCTGTTGACCCCTGCTACAACTACACTGTGCTGGACGATCCATGGAGATCCACCAATAATACAAATGATCCAGTCAAAAAGTGTGACAACTCAGTCACCTGGAGCGGCTGGTATCGTCTCTTCATTAACAATGTGAACGCTCAGATCTCAGACACATGTGTTGCACACGGTCGCTGTGGCACTGGTATTGCAATGTGGATTCGTGGTGGACACCCAACAGTACAGGATGGAGTCGTCACTCGAGATGTCTGCGGTGACTATAGCAGTTACTGCTGCTATTACGGGTCTTACCCCATTAAAGTCAAAGCCTGTCCAGGCGATTATTATGTCTATGAGCTGGTTAGACCAGTTAATTGCAATTTTGCATACTGTGCAGGTGATTATATTCACAGGAGCTCTTTGTATTATTTGTGTTATTGCTGATTCATTCATATTCATCAGTCATTGTTTTTTTCAGTTGTTACTAACATCAGCAGCGCTGTTACAACAGTCAGACCAGAGACAAGCACAGCTGGTAATGTAGTCTGATATTCAAGTTATTTTATTTTTTATTTTTTCCTTTTTTAATTTCTAAACTAAATTCTGTTCATCCATACTCATGTATAGAAGCCTTGAACCACTATGTGGAAAAAATCATTCTCAGATCCAGAATTTTCTAGATCTTTCCAGAAATGTTGTAGATTTTTCTAAATTTTTTCTGTTTTCAAAAAAAAAAAATCTCAAAACATTTTAACTTTATTCTCGTAATATTTTGACTTTGTTCTCATAATATTTTAACTTTACTCTTGTAATAATTTCACTTTATTCTCAAAACATTTTAACTTTATTCTCGTAATATTTCAACTTTATTCTCATAGGGCTAATATTTCTACTTTATTTTTCAAAACATTTTGACTTTATTCTCAAATAATTTCGAATTTGATCTTGTAATATTTTGACTTTATCATATTATTTTGACTTTATTTCAAATATTTAAACTTTACTATTGAATAACAATATAATTTTTAATAATATTATAATAAAATACTTAGATTTTGTTATAAAATTATTTTGACTTTATTCACAAAATGTTACGAGAATAAAATCGAAATATTACAAGAATAAAGTTTAAATATTTTTTGAATAAAGTCAAAATAATAATATAATAAAATCTAAAATTACGAGAGTTAAGTTGAAAATATTTTGTGAATATTATATATAATAATTATTTTGACGATTCACAAAACATTTCAACTTTATTCTTGAAATATTTTGATTTTATTATAATATTAATTTGCCTTTATTTACAAAATATTTAAACTTTCTTTGTTATATTTTGACTTTATTCTTGTAATATTTCGACTTTATTCTTGTAATATTTCAATTTTATTCTCATAATATTTTGACTTTATACACAAAATATTTCAACTTTATTTTTGTAATTTTTCAACTTTATTCTCTTATTTTGACTTTATTCACAAAATATTTCAACTTTTTTGTAATATTTCATCTTTATTCTTGTAATATTTAAATTTTATTCTCATAATATTTTTACTTTGTTCACAAAATATTTCAACTTTTTTTGTAATATTTAATCTTTATTCTCTTATTATTTTGACTTTATTCACAAAATATTTCAACTTTATTAATGAAATATTTTGACTTTTTTCATAATATTTCGACTTTATTGTCATATTATTATATAATGACTGTTATATTATATTGAAATATTATTGTAATCTTAGATTTTTTTTAACATGGCACTAAAACACTGTTGTACCAAATTAATCAGTCAATCGAAATAGTAGTTTGCTTAGGTCCAGAGACAACAATTTTTTTTTTTTTTTTTTTTTTTTTTGCTCTTCTTAACTTTAAGGCCCAGCTATATTATTATTATTATTATTATTATTATTATTATTATTATTATTATTATTATTATTATTATTGTCCATATAAAGTGTTAATTGCAAGTATTATCTTATGCTTATCAAGACTGCATTTATTAGATCACAAATACAGCAAAAATGGTAATATTGTGAGATATTATTGCAATTAAAAATATTTATTTTTCTTTAAAATATAATACATTTTTTTGATGCAATGCAAAATTTTCATCCAATACTCCAGTCTTTAGAGTCACATGGTCCTCCAGAAATCATTTTAATATGCTGATTTATTATCAGTGTTGAAAACGGTTGTAATGGAGTGTCTTTACACTTTCAGTGCTTGGCCCCTAATAACAATTTTAGTCAATGATTTGTTTATTTGTTTGATTTTTGTTTGATTTTTGGATAAAGGAAAAAATTACAGTGGACAAAATTTTTTTTAATAATTACCAGAATTACAGAGATGTCTGTGGTAATGATGGCAGTTACTGCTGATGTTACAGGTCTTACCACATTAAAGTCAAAGCCTGTCCAGACAATTGTTATGTCTATGAGCTGGTTAGTCCAGTTGATTGCAGTTTAGCATACTGTGCAGGTGATTATATTCACATGAGCTCTTTGTATTATTTGTGTTATTGCTGATTCATTAATATTCATCAGTCACTGTTTTTTCAGCTGTTACTAACATCAGCAGCGCTGTTACAACAGTCAGACCAGAGACAAGCACTGGTAATGTAGTCTGATGTTCAAGTTCTTATTTTATTTTTACGTTTTTAAATTTTACAATTTCTAAACTATTTAATTTTAGTCAATGATATTTTTATTTTATTTTTATTTTTATTTTTATTTATTTTTTTTGGAGAAAGAACGTCTTGGTTATGTATGTAACCCTCGTTCCCTGAAGGAGGGAACAGAGACGTCACGTCGGAGACCGACGAATTGGGATATCGCTTTAGAGATACCAATCCTCTTCGTGTGTAAACTAAACGAGCCAATGCACATTGGCATGCATGATTGCATCCAGCTGTCGCTGATCACAGCGTGAGCATAAATACACAGCAGGTGCAATGCATAGACAGGATTTCGCTGAGGAGCCGAGCTTGGGTCCAGCCACACAGCGGTGGTACAGCAGCTGAGGCGACAGGACGTGACGTCTCCGTTCCCTCCTTCAGGGAACGAGGGTTACATACGTAACCAAGACGTTCCCTCTCAGTCGGTCTCTTCGACGTCACGTCGGAGACCGACGAATTGGGATCCCTAGCAAAGCGCCGCAGCTGCTGCCCCCCTCCAGTGTCCTGAGCAAGCCACCTGGCCTCCAATTCTTGCTAAGGCCAAGGGCGGATCAGAAAGACCAGTCACTGTATAACATAGCACTACCTACTTAGTGAAGCTGGAGCACTGGGAACGTGCGGAGCTCCCACCCATCCCGCAGGAGGTTCGGAGCAATACGCATATGGCTCATATTAGGACATATGGAAGAATGGAGGTGATTGAACCCTCGTGAAGATGGTAGAAGGTTACCGGGGAAACACGGCCTCTGTGGGTACCGTGGAAGACATATGGGATTCACTTAAGTCTCTCATGTATCCTAAGCCTTCTATCGGTTCTAAAGATTCATCGAGAGAGGCCTGGCGCCTAGACGCTCCGCTACGTCTGGAGCCGAGGAAGGAGGACTCGACAGGGTCTTCATGGACACTCTGGAGAAGATAGCAAGCCGACCTGAGCCAGTGCCTCTCAGTGTTTCTACCCGTTTGAGGTGAGAACACAGGAGGAGACTGGCTCTACACGAAGGCTATAAAACCTAGCGAACGTGTTAGGGGTCGCCCAGCCCGCAGCTCTACAAATGTCAGATAGCGAGGCGCCACGAGCCAGCGCCCAGGAGGATGCAACACTCCTAGTAGAGTGAGCTCGCAACCTGAGCGGGCAGGGCATGCCCTGAGCTTGATAAGCCAAGGCGATGGCATCCACTATCCAGTGTGCCATCCTCTGCTTGGAGACGGCCTTCCCCTTCTGCCGTCCTCCGTGACAAATAAAGAGCTGATCTGAGGTCCTGAAGCTTTGCGTCCGGTCGACGTAGCATCTTAATGCTCGGACGGGACTAAGCAAAGCTAGGGCTGGGTCTGCCTCCTCCGGGGGCAGCGCTTGCAGGCTCACCACTTGATCCCTGAAGGGAGTAGTGGGAACCTTGGGCACGTAGCCAGGCCGGGGCCTCAGGGTTACCTGGGAATCTGCCGGCCCTAACTGAAGGCACGAATCGTCGACCGAAAACGCCTGCAGGTCCCCTACCCTCTTGATGGAGGCCAATTCCAGCAGGAGCAGAGTCTTCATAGAGAGATACTTCAGCTCGACTGACTGTAAAGGCTCAAAGGGAACCCGCTGTAGTGCTGTGAGCACCAGAGACAGGTCCCAAGAGGGTACGGAGGGGGGCCTAGGAGGATTTAACCTCCTCGCTCCCCTGAGAAACCTGACGACCAGGTCGTGCCTACCTACCGACCTTCCTTCAACGGGGTCATGGTTTGCAGAAATAGCGGCTACATAGACCTTAAGGGTGGAGGGTGACAGCCTACGCTCCAACCCTTGCTGCAAAAAGGTAAGCACAACTCCGACCGAGCATCTTCGGGGATCCTCATTTCTTGAGAAAGCCCATTCGACGAACAGGTTCCACTTCAAGGCGTAAGCATGTCTCGTGGATGCAGCTCTCGCCGAAGTGATGGTGTCTACCACTCCTTGGGGTAGATCACTCAGAACCTCCGCGTCCCGTCCAGGGACCAGACATGTGGTTTCCAGAGGTCTGGACGCGGGTGCCACAGGGTGCCCCGTCTCTGAGTCAGTAAATCCTTCCTCAGAGGAATCCGCCAGGGAGGGGCTGTCGCGAGGAGCATTAGTTCTGGGAACCAGGTCCGAGT
>NC_133367.1:50743997-50820373 GCF_049309525.1 Garra rufa | reverse complement strand
CGAGTGATGCTGCCAAAAGTAAGTTATAATGTCGCATTTTAGGATTAATTATTGTATCTGTCAGTTGTTTGCAAACTAAATCTGCTGTAGAGGGTGATATATTTAAGCCCTCTGAAATGCTTGAATGCAGACACATTAACATCATTGTCTCTTTTTAGGTCAAAAAACATTAAAACAACGGATTAAATAAAATAACTCATGCCCGTTCATATTCCTCGCTGCTGTAACATTAACAGTTTTATTAAAATACTACGTATGTATCCTTATGTGACGTCTGTTTTTAAATTGTTTATTAACGGTATACTTTTTTATATTGTTCGGATAAACTAGCCTAGTAGACAGATGTTTGTACAAATGTTTATTCAACCATACTGAAAATAAGTAAATATAGCTGATGCTAACTTCCTAACAAACAAGCTTGCTGGTGCTAAGTTGAGGTAATTTTCAGATATGAAGTCCACATATTTATAATCAACCACAGTTTACATCTGAGGGAAAAACAAAAGATGTGATGTTCAGAACATGGTACAGAACTGCAGTAATTATCAAAGTGGAAAGTAAAGCCAGGAGTGTTTTTACACAGACAATGTTTGAGAAAAAATAATTAAATTTTTCTTCTTAACTTCAGGCCTTATTCTCCTATCATTTATAACTGTGCCGTTCTGCAAAATAACAAGCTTTAAAATTTTCACCTTTTCTTACTGGTTGAAATGAGATGGTCAAATCAGTTTTCTCTCAGGTACATGGCAATGTAAGCTTCACAGTGAACATCACTCTTGTCAGCGTAGTCCATATCAACAACACTTGACTCCATGTAGGCTAGTGATTATTTTGGGAAAATCCAAGGCTTTTTGAACAGTAGGATGTATAAAAAAAATATATGTATATATATATATATATATATATATATATATATATATATATATATATATATATGCTAATATAAAGTTAAATTAAGTAACCTTTATAAAATATCAAAATAGTTCAGTACTTTTTTACTTAAGTACACAAAAAATGTATTACTTTTGTACTTTCACTCAAGTAAAATTGAAAAAGGAGTACTTTTACTTTTACTGGAGTAATATTCTATTATACGTATCTGTACTTTTACTCAAGTACTTGATTTGTGTACTTCGTCCACCACTGGTAATGAAATGTAACTATTGTAGAACAGCAATAAAAAAAACTATTAAACAAATGCCCAGGCGTGCTCCCGCTGCTGCCTCCACCCAGCCGCCGGCGGCACCTCGGTCTGCTCGTCGCCGAGGGCGGCCCCCTGCCTCCGCCCCCGCTCCACAGCAGCCTGCGCAGCAGCCTTCACGGCGGCGCCGTGGAGCCGGTCCCAGGGCGGCCGCCCCGCCCGTCCAGGCTCCCACCAAGACCAAGACCAGTGGGAAACGCAAGAACAAGCGTCCCTGAGACGGGCGACCCAGAGATGGAGGAAGCTGCTCTTCGGGAGATGGTGATCGCACCACTCCCTCCCCCGGAGGAGGGCCGGGCGGAGAATCTTTTGTTCCCCTTAAAAAAGTTTCTTTTAAGAAACCCGTCATCGGCCACGCGGCCGGTGACACCCAAATTTTCAATAAAAGAGCAGTTTCTACTATCTCTGGGTCCCCAGAGGGGACAGTGGGTGTTGCACGGGTTAGTCCCGGGCTTCACCCCCTCTCCCCTCCCGCCAGCAAATGGCGCTGGGCGGTTGGAGAGTGCGGTAGAACGGACTACTCACGCACCAGCTGCCAGAACGCAGGTAAATGTCTTGCACACACCACACACAGACACACTGACCCCGCTTCGGACCGGCATAGAGACGCCCGAGCGGGGTCCCTGCGTTCCACCTCGCTGCCCCCCCGCGGGTACGTCAGTGGTCCCGCTGGTCCCTCTTGTACGTTGGCTGGGGGCCTGGAGAGAGCTTCCCAGTCCATCTTGCTGGCTCCTCCGGACCATCAGGCTCGGCTACGCGATTCAGTTCGCCCGGCGTCCGCCCCGGTTCAGGGGCATCCACTTCACTACAGTGAAAGTAGCAGATGCCCCTGTCCTACGGGCAGAGATTGCTACCTTGCTGGCGAAGAAAGCAATAGAGCCGGTCCCTCTAGCCGATATGAAGACAGGGTTTTACAGTCCCTACTTCATAGTACCCAAGAAAAGCGGCGGTTTACGACCGATCCTGGACCTGCGCATCTTGAATCGAGCTCTTCACAAGCTACCTTTCAAAATGCTCACACAAAAACACATCCTCAGATGTGTTCGTCCCCAGGATTGGTTCGCAGCGATCGACCTGAAGGACGCGTACTTTCATGTTTCGATCCTTCCGCGCCACAGACCATTTCTGCGGTTTGCGTTCGAAGGCAGAGCATATCAGTACAAGGTCCTGCCCTTCGGGCTGTCCCTCTCCCCCCGTGTCTTCACGAAAGTCGCGGAGGCGGCCCTTGTTCCCCTCAAGGAACAGGGCGTTCGTATCCTCAACTACCTCGACGACTGGCTGATACTAGCACACTCTCGAGAGCAGTTATGCGAACACAGGGACCTGGTGTTGGCACACCTCGCCCGCTTGGGCCTTCGGGTCAACTGGGAAAAGAGCAAACTCTCCCCCATGCAGAGGATCTCTTTTCTTGGTGTGGAACTGGACTCGGTCAGCCAAACAGCTCGCCTCACGCAAGAGCGGGCTCAGTCGGTGCTGAACTGCTTGAATTCGTTCAAGAGCAGAGAAGTGGTCCCACTGAAACAGTTTCAGAGGCTCCTGGGGCATATGGCAGCAGCTACGGCAGTTTTACCGCTTGGTCTGCTCCATATGAGGCCACTTCAGCACTGGCTTCGTGGCCGAGTCCCGAGGAGAGCGTGGCAGCGCGGCACTCTCCGGGTCAAAGTAACCTCGGCCTGTCGCCTAACCTTCACCCCGTGGTCAGACCTAGCTTTTCTTCGGGCAGGAGTTCCCTTAGAACAGGTCTCCAGGCACGCTGTGGTACACACGGATGCCTCCACCACCGGTTGGGGAGCCACGTACAACGGGCAGGCAGTGTCGGGGGTTTGGACGAACCCCCAGCTACACTGGCACATCAACTGCCTAGAGCTGCTGGCAGTACGCCTTGCCTTGAACCGTCTCAAGGGGCGCCTTCGAGGCAAACACGTGCTGGTCCGTACGGACAACACTGCGACCGTTGCGTACATCAACCGACAAGGTGGTCTACGCTCCCGTCGCATGTCACAGCTCGCCCGTTCTCTCCTCCTCTGGAGTCAGAAGCATCTGAGGTCGCTTCGTGCCATTCACATTCCGGGTTTGCTCAACCGTGCAGCCGACGAGCTCTCACGAGCTGCGCTTCCCGGAGAGTGGAGACTCCATCCCCAGTCGGTCCAGCTGATCTGGAGACGTTTCGGGAAAGCTCAGGTAGACCTTTTTGCTTCTCCAGAGACGTCCCACTGCCAGCTCTTTTACTCCCTGACCGAGGGTACACTCGGCACGGACTCCCTGGCATGCAGCTGGCCACGGGGCCTACGCAAATATGCGTTTCCCCCAGTGAGCCTTCTCGCACAGACACTGTGCAAGGTCAGGGAGGACGAGGAGCAGGTCCTGTTAGTGGCGCCTTACTGGCCTACTCGGACCTGGTTCCCAGAACTAATGCTCCTCGCGACAGCCCCTCCCTGGCGGATTCCTCTGAGGAAGGATTTACTGACTCAGAGACGGGGCACCCTGTGGCACCCGCGTCCAGACCTCTGGAAACCACATGTCTGGTCCCTGGACGGGACGCGGAGGTTCTGAGTGATCTACCCCAAGGAGTGGTAGACACCATCACTTCGGCGAGAGCTGCATCCACGAGACATGCTTACGCCTTGAAGTGGAACCTGTTCGTCGAATGGGCTTTCTCAAGAAATGAGGATCCCCGAAGATGCTCGGTCGGAGTTGTGCTTACCTTTTTGCAGCAAGGGTTGGAGCGTAGGCTGTCACCCTCCACCCTTAAGGTCTATGTAGCCGCTATTTCTGCAAACCATGACCCCGTTGAAGGAAGGTCGGTAGGTAGGCACGACCTGGTCGTCAGGTTTCTCAGGGGAGCGAGGAGGTTAAATCCTCCTAGGCCCCCCTCCGTACCCTCTTGGGACCTGTCTCTGGTGCTCACAGCACTACAGCGGGTTCCCTTTGAGCCTTTACAGTCAGTCGAGCTGAAGTATCTCTCTATGAAGACTCTGCTCCTGCTGGAATTGGCCTCCATCAAGAGGGTAGGGGACCTGCAGGCGTTTTCGGTCGACGATTCGTGCCTTCAGTTAGGGCCGGCAGATTCCCAGGTAACCCTGAGGCCCCGGCCTGGCTACGTGCCCAAGGTTCCCACTACTCCCTTCAGGGATCAAGTGGTGAGCCTGCAAGCGCTGCCCCCGGAGGAGGCAGACCCAGCCCTAGCTTTGCTTAGTCCCGTCCGAGCATTAAGATGCTACGTCGACCGGACGCAAAGCTTCAGGACCTCAGATCAGCTCTTTATTTGTCACGGAGGACGGCAGAAGGGGAAGGCCGTCTCCAAGCAGAGGATGGCACACTGGATAGTGGATGCCATCGCCTTGGCTTATCAAGCTCAGGGCATGCCCTGCCCGCTCAGGTTGCGAGCTCACTCTACTAGGAGTGTTGCATCCTCCTGGGCGCTGGCTCGTGGCGCCTCGCTATCTGACATTTGTAGAGCTGCGGGCTGGGCGACCCCTAACACGTTCGCTAGGTTTTATAGCCTTCGTGTAGAGCCAGTCTCCTCCTGTGTTCTCACCTCAAACGGGTAGAAACACTGAGAGGCACTGGCTCAGGTCGGCTTGCTATCTTCTCCAGAGTGTCCATGAAGACCCTGTCGAGTCCTCCTTCCTCGGCTCCAGACGTAGCGGAGCGTCTAGGCGCCAGGCCTCTCTCGATGAATCTTTAGAACCGATAGAAGGCTTAGGATACATGAGAGACTTAAGTGAATCCCATATGTCTTCCACGGTACCCACAGAGGCCGTGTTTCCCCGGTAACCTTCTACCATCTTCACGAGGGTTCAATCACCTCCATTCTTCCATATGTCCTAATATGAGCCATATGCGTATTGCTCCGAACCTCCTGCGGGATGGGTGGGAGCTCCGCACGTTCCCAGTGCTCCAGCTTCACTAAGTAGGTAGTGCTATGTTATACAGTGACTGGTCTTTCTGATCCGCCCTTGGCCTTAGCAAGAATTGGAGGCCAGGTGGCTTGCTCAGGACACTGGAGGGGGGCAGCAGCTGCGGCGCTTTGCTAGGGATCCCAATTCGTCGGTCTCCGACGTGACGTCGAAGAGACCGACTGAGAGGGAACGTCTTGGTTACGTATGTAACCCTCGTTCCCTGAAGGAGGGAACGGAGACGTCACGTCCTGTCGCCTCAGCTGCTGTACCACCGCTGTGTGTCTGGACCCAAGCTCGGCTCCTCAGCGAAATCCTGTCTATGCATTGCACCTGCTGTGTATTTATGCTCACGCTGTGATCAGCGACAGCTGGATGCAATCATGCATGCCAATGTGCATTGGCTCGTTTAGTTTACACACGAAGAGGATTGGTATCTCTAAAGCGATATCCCAATTCGTCGGTCTCCGACGTGACGTCTCTGTTCCCTCCTTCAGGGAACGAGGGTTACATACATAACCAAGACGTTCTTTCTCCAAAAAAAATAAATAAAAATAAAAATAAAAATAAAATAAAAATATCATTGACTAAAATTAAATAGTTTAGAAATTGTAAAATTTAAAAACGTAAAAATAAAATAAGAACTTGAACATCAGACTACATTACCAGTGCTTGTCTCTGGTCTGACTGTTGTAACAGCGCTGCTGATGTTAGTAACAGCTGAAAAAACAGTGACTGATGAATATTAATGAATCAGCAATAACACAAATAATACAAAGAGCTCATGTGAATATAATCACCTGCACAGTATGCTAAACTGCAATCAACTGGACTAACCAGCTCATAGACATAACAATTGTCTGGACAGGCTTTGACTTTAATGTGGTAAGACCTGTAACATCAGCAGTAACTGCCATCATTACCACAGACATCTCTGTAATTCTGGTAATTATTAAAAAAAATTTTGTCCACTGTAATTTTTTCCTTTATCCAAAAATCAAACAAAAATCAAACAAATAAACAAATCATTGACTAAAATTGTTATTAGGGGCCAAGCACTGAAAGTGTAAAGACACTCCATTACAACCGTTTTCAACACTGATAATAAATCAGCATATTAAAATGATTTCTGGAGGACCATGTGACTCTAAAGACTGGAGTATTGGATGAAAATTTTGCATTGCATCAAAAAAATGTATTATATTTTAAAGAAAAATAAATATTTTTAATTGCAATAATATCTCACAATATTACCATTTTTGCTGTATTTGTGATCTAATAAATGCAGTCTTGATAAGCATAAGATAATACTTGCAATTAACACTTTATATGGACAATAATAATAATAATAATAATAATAATAATAATAATAATAATAATAATAATAATAATAATAATAATATAGCTGGGCCTTAAAGTTAAGAAGAGCAAAAAAAAAAAAAATTGTTGTCTCTGGACCTAAGCAAACTACTATTTCGATTGACTGATTAATTTGGTACAACAGTGTTTTAGTGCCATGTTAAAAAAAATCTAAGATTACAATAATATTTCAATATAATATAACAGTCATTATATAATAATATGACAATAAAGTCGAAATATTATGAAAAAAGTCAAAATATTTCATTAATAAAGTTGAAATATTTTGTGAATAAAGTCAAAATAATAAGAGAATAAAGATTAAATATTACAAAAAAAGTTGAAATATTTTGTGAACAAAGTAAAAATATTATGAGAATAAAATTTAAATATTACAAGAATAAAGATGAAATATTACAAAAAAGTTTAAATATTTTGTGAATAAAGTCAAAATAAGAGAATAAAGTCGAAAAATTACAAAAATAAAGTTGAAATATTTTGTGTATAAAGTCAAAATATTATGAGAATAAAATTGAAATATTACAAGAATAAAGTCGAAATATTACAAGAATAAAGTCAAAATATAACAAAGAAAGTTTAAATATTTTGTAAATAAAGGCAAATTAATATTATAATAAAATCAAAATATTTCAAGAATAAAGTTGAAATGTTTTGTGAATCGTCAAAATAATTATTATATATAATATTCACAAAATATTTTCAACTTAACTCTCGTAATTTTAGATTTTATTATATTATTATTTTGACTTTATTCAAAAAATATTTAAACTTTATTCTTGTAATATTTCGATTTTATTCTCGTAACATTTTGTGAATAAAGTCAAAATAATTTTATAACAAAATCTAAGTATTTTATTATAATATTATTAAAAATTATATTGTTATTCAATAGTAAAGTTTAAATATTTGAAATAAAGTCAAAATAATATGATAAAGTCAAAATATTACAAGATCAAATTCGAAATTATTTGAGAATAAAGTCAAAATGTTTTGAAAAATAAAGTAGAAATATTAGCCCTATGAGAATAAAGTTGAAATATTACGAGAATAAAGTTAAAATGTTTTGAGAATAAAGTGAAATTATTACAAGAGTAAAGTTAAAATATTATGAGAACAAAGTCAAAATATTACGAGAATAAAGTTAAAATGTTTTGAGATTTTTTTTTTTTGAAAACAGAAAAAATTTAGAAAAATCTACAACATTTCTGGAAAGATCTAGAAAATTCTGGATCTGAGAATGATTTTTTCCACATAGTGGTTCAAGGCTTCTATACATGAGTATGGATGAACAGAATTTAGTTTAGAAATTAAAAAAGGAAAAAATAAAAAATAAAATAACTTGAATATCAGACTACATTACCAGCTGTGCTTGTCTCTGGTCTGACTGTTGTAACAGCGCTGCTGATGTTAGTAACAACTGAAAAAAACAATGACTGATGAATATGAATGAATCAGCAATAACACAAATAATACAAAGAGCTCCTGTGAATATAATCACCTGCACAGTATGCAAAATTGCAATTAACTGGTCTAACCAGCTCATAGACATAATAATCGCCTGGACAGGCTTTGACTTTAATGGGGTAAGACCCGTAATAGCAGCAGTAACTGCTATAGTCACCGCAGACATCTCGAGTGACGACTCCATCCTGTACTGTTGGGTGTCCACCACGAATCCACATTGCAATACCAGTGCCACAGCGACCGTGTGCAACACATGTGTCTGAGATCTGAGCGCTCACATTGTTAATGAAGAGACGATACCAGCCGCTCCAGGTGACTGAGTTGTCACACTTTTTGACTGGATCATTTGTATTATTGGTGGATCTCCATGGATCGTCCAGCACAGTGTAGTTGTAGCAGGGGTCAACAGAAGGATACACTGCTAAATAAACACATAAATAATTCAATATATAAATGAAAGCATGTTGAATTAAAAGCATAATTTTATTTTAATAATCTTATTTTAAATAGTAATTTCATTGTAAATTACTGTAAACCACAAAGCACAAATTAAAACAACAAGAACAGCTATTTATGTTAATAATGTGATTACATCATCACTGCATGCGAACTTACTTCATTTAATCAACTAAAGATTATTTCTTGACAAACTAAACACCGCTCTACTTTTTGATTCTGAAACTCAACTAATTAAACCTAAAAACACAAATGTAACTCAAACCTTTCTGACTTCATCACAGTATCAACAACATGCAGCATTTTATTAAAGATCTCTTGAGGTAATATTCTGACATCGCGATACAATTGAAGATTATTCGATCTGTGTTTGTCGCACAATAAAATGATTTTTACATGGTCAGATTCTTGAGAATGAGAGCTTGTGATATATGACTTGTCTGTTTTGGGAAAAATATAAGAAATACACATTCTTTGTAATAATTCTTCTATAGTTTGTTAGGACAACATTTGGTTGAAATACAACTATTTGAAAATGTCTGAGGATTAATCTGTTTATTTGTAATGCATTACCCCCAACACTGGATATAGATATACAAAAAATATAATCTGAACGGAGCTGAATTCATGTCACTATTGTCTAAGCTGCATCTCTATTGTATAAAACAGGACTTGACTAGACAAACACACTTCCTCTCATATCTATTCAGTACAGATCTGCACATAAATCAGGCCAGAAAATAGCCAATAGAGACACAATGTGTTACATTACCAGTTGAGATGGTCACTGGTGTGATGGATGTAGAGCTGGTGTTAATGCTGCTAACAACTGAAAGTTTGAATGAACAGTGATTAATGAAAAGAAACACAAATATCATGAATGTGTAGAAAGAGCTCATGTGAATATAATCACCTGCACAGTATGCTAAATTGCAAGAAGTTGGTTTAAGCAGCTCATAGACATAATAATTGCCTGGACAGGCTTTGACTTTAATGGGGTAAGACCCGATATAGCAGCAGTAACCACTGCTACCGCAGACATCTCGAGTGACGACTCCATCCTGTACTGTTGGGTGTCCACCACGAATCCACAGTGCAAAATTAGTGCCACAGTGACCGTATGCAACACACGTGTCTGGGATATGAGCGCTCACATTGTTAATGAAGAGACGATACCACCCCCTCCAGGTGACTGAGTTATCACAATTAGTGCCTGAACCATATGTAGTGGATCTCCATGTATCGTTCAGCACAGTGTAGTTGTAGCAGGGGTCAACAGAGGGCTGCGCTGTAATTAAAATATTTATAAAAAAAAAAAAAAAAAACTTGTTATACAGTACAAATGAACATTACTAGCAGCTGTTGTCATTCAGTTTTAATTAAGAAAATGAATTCCTCAGATTCAAATTCTAATACAGGCCCAAATGCAGAGAAGCTCAGCAAACTATTGTAAAGATCTGATCATGTATAGTTAAAACACCACAGCGCAATACATTACCAAATGACTCCCTGACAGTTAAACCGGCCAAGACATCTGAAAAAAAGTTAATAAAAACAAATTAATTCACATTGCAAAGGGTGCCTCATGGGTAATAGCAGACAACTGACCAAATACACAAATTAAACAGCAGTGGCATACTTTCACTTATAGAGGAAGTTTAAAAAATATCTAAAAAGACTGAAACAAAATGAAAAACATTTTATAGCTTGATAGCTTCAGTTTTTAACTACAGTCATTACATAAAAGAGAATGATCAAGATATTCTTCCATGAAAGAAAGACTCTCTCAGACACTCTCAGTGAGTAAATAAAAAAAAATGAGGAGAACTACTGAATCTCAACTCGTGTCTTTTTAACACGGTGAAAAGTATTAAAAGGAAAGGGGATAGAGTTACATTCAGCCTTTTCAGAAAAAAACAACATTTAAATATGTGACTTTTATTATCAAAGATGACTTTAAGAGATTTAATTACAGACTACTTTGAGTTATTCATTCTAATTTCTCTTTCTTTCTTTCTTTCTTTCTTTCTTACTTTCTTTATTTCGTTCGTTCGTTCGTTCGTTCGTTCGTTCGTTCGTTCGTTCGTTCGTTCGTTCGTTCGTTCGTTCGTTCTTTCTTTCTTTCTTTTTTCTTCCTTCCTTCCTTCCTTCCTTCCTTCCTTCCTTCCTTCATCCATTCTTTCTTTCTTTCTTTCTTTCTTTCTTTCTTTCTTTCTTCATCCCTACTTTCTTTCTTTGTTTCTTCATACCTTCTTTCTTTCTTTCTTTCTTTCTTTCTTCCTTCATCCCTTCTTTCTTTCTTTGTTTCTTTATTTCTTTCTTCCTTCATCCCTTCTGTCTTTCTTTCTTTCACTCACTTCCGGTGTGCGTGAGAAGGCGGAGTGCTGCGAGTTAACTTTTCTTTTTCCTTGCTGGTTTATACGTTTTGTGTCTTTCTAGTTATAGTCTTTGCTCTTTTCAGGCCACTTTCTCTCCGTTTTTGGAAGAAGCATGTCGGCCCCACACGCACAGATTCTAAACTCTCTCACACGGCGTCACGCTGTAAAGGTGGCGTCCGCGATGAGTATTGAGCAATGCTGCTTGGCTGTTGGTGAAATTGTGAGGTTTGAGTCCATTATATCTGCTTCTAGAATGAATAGCGCGACCGTTATCTTTCTTGATAGTGTTGATAAAGCGAATGTGGTCGTGGCCGTTTATGAGTGATGATGTTTTGACTCAGGCTCTGTCTCGTTACGGACAATTGGTGTCGCCAATTTAAAAAATCCCGATAAGCACAGAATCACCTCTTTTAAAACATGTCATCTCCTTCAGACACTTTGCCTACATAGTAGTAAAAGATGATGCTGAGCTGGACCTCTCGCTTAAGTTTCTGAGTACGTTATCTTTATCTCAACTGCAAAAATAAAGTGCCTTGGGTGTGGGAAGGGGGGACACTTGATTAAACACTGTCCAGATAAATTGGGAGGAACTGAGGGTCTTGGGGATGTAGTTGGCAATGTTGCACTTGGTGCAGCTGAACCTGAGCGGCTGGATTTAAGGCCTGATAGCAGGGCTGGGACAGAGTCGGGCGCGGGGAGTGCAGCTCCAGAGAGTAAGTTGAATGAGACTGGCTCAGCTGTGGTAGTTCAAGGCAACTTAGGAATGAATCACATTGCTGCTAACAATAGTAAGGGGTGATCAGGAGAAACAGATGAAAGACAAGTAGGTGATGCTATAAAAAACGCTGTTCAGCTTGCATCACAGAGCATGTGTGAGATGGATAGTGCTGGTGAGGAGGAAGAGCGTCTTTTGTTTAAAACTCCTCAAAAGAGGAAAAAGAAAGAAAGGCATCAAGAAGCAAAATCACCTTTGAAAAATGACTCACGTTTAAGCGAGGATCCAGAGGCAGAAAGTGACAGTGACTCTGATTCTAGTGTGGCACTCTCTCAGAGTGAATTTTCTGCTCGTAGGTATGATGTAGAGGACATAAAATTGTTCCTCAGAGCAACAAAAAATAAAAGAGGGGTTAATGTTCGTGATTATTTCCCTGATGGCAAACAGTTTGTGGAAAAAGCAAAAAGCCTAATGGCTGAAGGTTCCTTCAATAATAGAGAAGTGTACCGCTTGAAGAAAATTTTAATGAATTTAGGAAAAGTGTTAAATGATGATGCCTGAAAAAAAGTTAAAGTGATGGTTTTTCAATGTTTTCTTTTGTTTTTACTCTTTTCACTTATGAGTGATTTATGCCTGGCTACCCTGAATGTGAATGGTGCCAGGGATATTAGAAAAAAGAGCATTGCTAAAAGAGATAATTAAACAGAAAAATATTGATGTAATTTTTTTTGCAAGAAACGCAAAGTGATGGACAAAATGCTACCGAATGGGAAAAAGATTTTGAAGGTATTTCAATTTTGAGTCATAATTCTTCAACAAGTGCAGGGGTTGCCATTTTGTTGATGAGAAGTCTTAGGCCGATTTCTTACGATTACGAGGAAATTGTTAAAGGCAGGCTTTTAAAAGTGAGAGGTGTGTTTGAGAAGTATACTCTTGTTTTAATGTGCGTTTACACTCCAACATCTGCAGTTGAAAGGATGCTGTTCTTGGATACACTGGGTCGGGCTTTGCAGAGTGTTTCCTCTGAGGAGGTTTTATTTGTTGCTGGTGATTTTAATTGTACTGAACATGTCATGGACAGGAATCACATTGAACCTCACTTGCCTTCTAGGAAACGCCTCATTCACATAATTAAGAAGTATGATTTGTGTGATATTTGGAGGCAATTAAGTGGTAACGTAAGGCAGTATACCTGGGCTCATGCAAGAGGCAGTGTGATATCTTTTGCGAGACTAGACAGATTCTATGCCTTTGAACATCATCTCAATATTTTTAAAAGCTGTTCAATTTTTCCTGTAGCTTTTACGGATCATGCTATGGTACAATGTAATGTTACTCTTAACTTTACAAAGTCAAAAGGGGTGGGGTGGGGGGGGGTTGTTGTTGACAGGTTGTTGTTGGTTTTTATCAGAATCTCTACAGAAGTGAGTTTAATGTGGAGAGCAGGGAGGAAAGTGTTTTTTTTTATGCTTTACCCCAGATGTCTGGGGAGGGTAATGCTGCTCTCTCCAGCCCTCTGAGTTTGGGAGAGTTGCATAAGGCCCTTCAAAGTATGGAGTCTGGGAGAGCTCCCGGAAATTGATGGTCTCCCAGTTGATTTTATCAAATCCTTCAGGGATGAATTGGGAGAGGACTTGCTTCAGGTACTGAATGGTAGCTTTTCAGAGGGCAGGCTCCCTTTGAGTTGCCGTAGAGCTATAATCATTCTCATTCCAAAAAAGGGAGATCTCACTGACATTAAATGCTGGCGTCCTGTTTCACTCCTCTGTAGTGATTATAAAGTTTTTTCCAAAGCCTTGGCCAACAGACTGGGTGGAGTAATGGATGTTGTCATCCATCCGGACCAGACATACTGTGTTCCAGGTAGATCCATTTCTGACAACATTTCTTTAATTCGGGACATTTTAGAAGTGTCAAACATGTATAATTTGGACTATGGTCTCATTGCATTAGACCAGGAAAAAACATTTGATCGCGTTGAACACACATGTTTGTGGAGAACTTTGTCAGCATTTGGTTTTTGCCAGAAATGTATAGATATGATCAAAATGCTCTACAGTAATGTTGAGAGTGTGCTGAAGATAAATGGCGGTTCATAGGGGTATAAGACAGGGGTGTTTACTGTCTGGTATGTTATACTCATTGGTCATTGAACCATTATTACATCAATTAAGGTTAAATATATATAGCTTGTCCTTGCCTAATAGTAATAACAATATTCGTCTGTCAGCTTATGCTGATGATGTTATGGTTGTTATAAGTGAGCAAAGTGATATACAGGCTTGGCTTAATTTAATTAAAAGTTTTATGTTTTTTTCTTCTGCCAGGGTTAACTGGACAAAATGTGAAACATTACTAGTTGGTCAGTGGACCAGGGGTTCACCAAACCTTCCTGATGGGTTGTTATGGGGAAGAGGTGGTATCAAATATTTAGGAGTTTTTATAGGGGATGGTCCAACCCAGCAGAAAAACTGGGAAGGGGTTCTTGAAAAGGTCAAAGGTCGCCTGGATAAGTGGAGATGGCTGATTCCAAACATGTCTTATAGGGGACGTGTTCTTGTTGCAATTGGGAAGCATCCTCCTTATGGCACAGGCTGGCCTGTGTGGACCCTCCAGTTCATCTGTTAGCTCAAATTCAAGCCATCCTGGTGGACTTTTTCTGGGACAATCGGCACTGGGTGCAACAGGGTATTTTATACCTGCCCAAAGATGAAGGAGGACAAGGACTGATACATTTACAAAGTAGAACTGCTGCCTTTCGATTACAGTTTCTGCAAAAATTTCTGTTTGGTGCATCCGATTTTAGTTGGAGAGCTGTTACCTGCACCTTACTGCAAAGCTACGGGGGTTTTAGACTGGACAATCATCTTTTTTTGATGAACCCTTTGAAAATGGACTTGTCTAAAATGTCATCTTTCTACAGGAATCTCTTTAAGCTGTGGAGTTTGTTTCACGTTCAGAGGGTTCCAAATTCACATTCTCTTCACTGGTTGCTGGGGGAGCCTCTGATACTTGAAGCTCACCTGGATGTATCTGACAGTTGCCATCTTTATGGTCTCAGCTCTGAGCTTCAAAAACATGGTTTTACAACTTTGGGACAAATGTTAACTTTGGCTGGGTCAGATTTGGGTAATACAGAGGTAACATCCCAACACCTGGGGTTTGAAACTGTTCACTTTATTTCTATCTTCCTGTGTAAACTAAAAGCAGCGCTTACAGCTGAAGAGCTTCAAATGTTGAAGGTCTATTATTCTGAGGGGAGTACCCCTAATGTACAGGACTCATTTCCTAGCTTAAAGCTCTTACCTAATTTAGAGGGGTGCAAGGGTCCTTTCTTAAAATCTTGGGAATCTTTGTGGGTTGATTTATTGTCAGCTAAGGGTAAAACCTTTTTAACAAAAAAAAAAGTCTTGAAAACAGCTGACACGCAATGGCGAGTTTTTTTGGGGTTAGAAGAAACTGTAAAACCTGAGTGGAGATCTTTGTACAAGCCGCCTTTATCTAAAAGGTTAGGGGTCTTACAGTGGCGAATACTTCATGGCATCATTGCCGTGAACTCTTTTCTTTCCATTTTTAGCCCAGAAGTTCGTTCTACATGTCCTTTTTGCCCTGAAAGTTTTTCATGCCTTTCTGCAGTGTTGCAGATTGAGACCTTTATTTGCGGTCTTAAACAAGCTGTTTGATTGTCTGGGTGAGTCATTTTCTGAAGAGACTTATTTTGGGTTTTAACTACAGACGTAGTATGAGGTACTACACTTCTCAATTACTGAACTTTATTTGAGGGAAGCTAAGTTTGCAATCTATATTAGCCGTAAAAGCAGAATTGCGAAAAATCCTGTCAAAATGTTGTTGATTGTTTTTCTACTTTAGTAAAATCAAGAGTGTTGATTGTTTTTAAGTTCTTTAAGACTATGGATCTGTTAACCTTTGAAATTATTTGGTGCAGTCAAGGTGCGCTGTGTACTGTTTCTGAAGGAAATTTGGTGTTCTCCTTATGGTGTTTATAATATATATATATATATATATATATATATATATATATATATATATATATATATATTGTCACGACCGGCTTTGCCGTGCTGCTGGGCAGCTCGTCGTTTGTCTGTGTTTTATGGTTGCCGTCTGTCTGTCTGTCTTAGTCCTACAGGTGGAGCTGTAACGTGGCCGTGATGGTTAATGGAGGACCTGTTAAAAGAGGCCTTCCAGGGTCTCGCTCGCTCTCTCTTGTTCGGGCCGTCGGTCCGTGCGGCTGGTTGCTGCCTTGCTCCTCACACTTACCTCCGCTTAACACACGTTTCATTCTACTGACGAACACTACACTTTTGGTTAACCATTACATTTACTGATACATTTATTTTGTTAAATAAACACTCTTTGTTAAATGTAGCGATCGGTGTGGGCTCCCTTTAATGTTATGATCACTGTATGAGCCAAGTCCGTTTAGTTTCTAAGTTTGATAAGTAACGTTAGGCTGCTTTAATTCCTAGTAATAGGCTACTAGCGTGTGTAGTGCTGCGTGACGTAATATTAGGCCTGCCGATTTATGAATGAGTGACGTAAGTTGGGTCTACTATTAGCTCGTGGATTGTTTTGGGAGAGCCACACTGATTTTGTGTGTGCGTTTGTAGGAGTGTAAGTTTAGATAAAGAGCGTTTTACTTTCAGCCGTTCGATGAACAAAGTTCGGTAGCAGTTTGGGTGGCTGGACAGGAAATTTTGTGGAGCTATGTCTTATCCCCAATTAGTGCGCCTCGGCATTGTGGGTCTAGCTTACTGTCACTGAGGTCTGAACGAGGGCACCGCCGTGGAGTGACTTTGTCGGGACAGTACGACTCCAGCGGTATGGGTGAGTAAATTATCCTTGTTCTTGAACTTTGGTGTGAAGATAGGGTAGAATAGTAGGGGGGGTAAATTTTAGGGGGATGCTCCAGCATTAGTCTGTCTGGTTACCTGAACTCTATCGACTTTATAACCGGTTTGGCTGGATGTGATGGGAAAAGAAAAGAGAGTAAGTTTTGGTTAATTGTGTTTTGGTATTTGTACATTGGTTAGTTTTGTAGTAGTTTGGAAAGTGTGCCGATGGTCATGTTGGAGGAGTTTTTAGCAGCTCCGTCTGAGCGTTTGTTAGTAGGGTTATCCAGGGAACAATTGTTGAAGGTGGCCGAGCATTACGCAATCGAGTTGCCTGCCGTGCTTAAATCTGCTAAGAAGAAAGAATTTGTGGGTTTTATTCACGAGTTCCTAAAAGAGAAGCAGGTTTTGCCTGTTGTAACCCCAATCAGTCCTAGTCCAGAAATACAAACTGACGATACTGCTGATATTCCTGAGTCTAGCGTTAAGCCTAAAATGCAGCCTAAGTCCAGCGATTTAACCTTTGAACAACAAAAACAACTGTTGAGGATAGAAATGGACATAGAATTGGAGAAAAAGAAATTAGAGTTGGAGCAAAAGAAATTGGAATTTGAGCAATTTAAATTGGTGAAGGAACAAGAGATGCTGGAAAAGTGTTTAGAGCAGGAAAATGAGCAAAAACGTTTGGAAGTGCAAGAAAAAGAGAAAGACCGTTTGTTAGAATTAGAAAAACTTAGAAGTGAAGAACAGGAACGAGATGTAGAAAGAACTAGACTGAGATTACTTTCTGAGGGGAAAATTGATCGAAATACATCTACCGGTTAGTCAGATCTAGCGGGTATGATAAGGTTCCTGCCTAAATTTAACGAACGGGAACCGGATATATTTTTCTCTTTATTCGAAAACATAGCCACTGATCGTGATTGGGATGATGAGGAAAAAACAGTGCTTTTGCAAACTGTATTAGTGGGTCACGCGCAGGAGGCGTTTATGGCTTTGGCACCTGTCGAGAGAAAGAACTATAACATCGTAAAACAGGCAGTCTTAAAATGTTATGAACTCATTCCAGAAGCTTATCGGCAACATTTCAGAAACTGGCGAAAAGGCAAAAAACAAACACATACCGAAGTGGCAAGAGATTTGAGTAGTTTTTTCAATCGTTGGCTTGCTGCTGAGGGTGTGGAAACATTTGATGCGCTGCGAGATTTGCTGATTTTGGAAGAGTTTAAAAATATCTTGCCCAAGAGAATTGCTGTTTATGTGAATGAGCATGAAGTTAAGACTGTTGCGGAGGCGGCTGTTCTTGCCGACGACTTTGTGTTGACGCACAAAGGTAAAGTACGTGAGTATTCTCCACGTTATGAATATGACCATAGGGAATATCGTTCAGGTTGTTTTAAATTTGATAATTTAATGAAGAATAAAACACGGGAGACTGAGGTTGCCGGTGAGAAGTGCAATTATTGTTTGGAAACAGGACATTGGAAGCGAGAGTGTCCAGTGTTGCGTGCTCGAAATAAGGTTAGAACTGCAAATGGAAAAGCTGTTGGTTGCGTGTCTTCTGTTGCGCATTCAGATAAGCCTGTTGTGTTTGATAAGGATCAGTTCTCTAGTTCGGAGGTTTTAAATGCTGTTCAGCCTGACGCTGGTGAGGAGAAAAATCTTGAAGCTGTGTCTAGGGGTGAGCGTGAAACTTCTGGGGTGTCTGACGTGTCGAACTATGCTCCATTCATTAGTGACGGTTTTGTCTCGCTGTTAGGGGATACGCACAGAGTCCCAGTGAAAATCTTGAGGGACACAGGAGCCTCAGAGAGCTTTATTTGTGCTTCAGTTCTGCCATTTTCTCCTGTTTCAGATACTGGAAAGTTTGTTTTAATCCGTGGAATAGGCCTTCAGTCTTTCCCGGTGCCTTTGCACAGAGTTCAGTTATTTTCAGGATTTGTAAATGGCGAGATAACAATTGCTGTGAGACCTTCTTTACCTGTAGATGGAATTGATGTCATTTTGGGAAATAATTTGGGTGGGTGTTTAGTGTCTCCACCGCCTATGGTTACTGTCATGCCTTTGCCATTAGAGGAGCCAGATAAGTGTCTGCAAGACTTTCCAGAGGTTTTTACTGCCTGCGCCGTGACGCGTGCAATGGCTCGCGCACAGATAGATTCACCATCTGATGGGTCTAAGATGTCTGTGTCTAGTTTGTTTGTTCCGGAATTACCTGCGCCGTTGTCTTATGATGAGCTGGTTGAAGCTTAAGGAAAAGATCAGAGTCTGGAAAATTTTTTTGCTCTAGCTGCAGCAGATCCAGGTAAAGGTTATCTTGTGCAAAATGGTCTCTTGCTCTGAAAGTGGTCATCTTGTGTTGATCCTGATGCGGCAGATCAGGTGATGCAGGTCGTGGTACCTGACAAGTATTGCGATTTAGTTTTAAAAACCACACATGGTGTAGAGTCTGGACATTTTGGCGTTAAAAAGACCTATAATCATATACTACGACATTTTTATTGGCCACGGATCAAGCGGGATGTAATGAGGTTTGTGAGAACTTGTCATGTTTGTCAAGTGGCAGGGAAGCCAAATACTACGATGAAGCCGGCTCCCTTACAGCCCATTCAGTCCGTAGGCACGCCGTTTGAACACCTCATTATTGATTGTGTAGGTCCTTTAACTCCATCTAAAACTGGATGTACATATCTGTTTACAGTAATGTGCCAGGCGACACGGTATCCGGCTGCATATGCTCTAAGGGCAATAACTACAAAGTCCATTATGAAATGTTTGTCACAGTTTATTTCTGTTTTTGGTATCCCGAAGTTAATTCAAAGCGACCGAGGTTCGAACTTCACCTCCAAGACATTTGCGGCTGCTCTGAGACTGTTACGGGTGAAGCACAATTTGAGCAGTGCTTATCATGCTCAAAGCCAGGGGGCGCTTGAACGTTTTCATGCAACATTGAAATCTCTGTTACGCGCATATTGCGTTGAAATGAAGAAGGATTGGGAAGAGGCTTTACCATGGCTTTTGTTGGCTGCCCGTGGGGTTGTTCAATAAAGCACAGGCTTTTGTCCCAATGACTTAGTTTTTGGTCACAAAGTACGAACATCTTTGTCTGTCTTGAACACTGAATTAGACCAGTCAAAAACCCCTGCCAGTTTGGTTGATTATGTTAATGGTTTCCGCCGTAAATTATTTTTGTCTTGGAAGTTGGCTAGTGAACATCTGAGTGCGGCTCAGGACAAAATGAAACAGCGGTATGATCGCAAGGCAGAGGCCAGGGTGTTTAATCCTGGTGATCAGGTGGTAGCGTTGCTGCCCATCCCAGGTTCACCTTTAACAGCGAAGTACTCGGGCCCTTTTACGATCATGCGTAAAGTCTCTGAGACAAATTATTTGTTGTCTACTCCTGAATGCAGAAGATCAACGCAGCTTTGCCATATTAATTTGCTGAAGCCGTACTATTCCACATCTCCGGGGGTGGCGAGTGATCATGCAAACAGTCCTGTAGGATTGGCTGTAGTAGAGGGGCTACCGAACGTCGCTCAGGTGGCAGCTGAGGATGGGGTGCAGTTTCCAGACGATGCAGTTTTATATGGGTGCTTGAATAACACGCAGAAGCTGGCTGAACTGGATAGTATGTTGGGGCATTTAAGTGGGAAACAGCGTGATGAGTTAAAGTTTTTAATTTCTGAATTTTCTTCTTTATTTTCAGACACTCCGACCTGTACAAGTTTAATCGAGCATGATATTGACACACAGGGTGCCCGCCCGGTTAAGCAGAGGTTTTATCGACTGCCTCTAGAGAAGCGTAAAAGTATGGAGGCCAGTGTTCAATATCTTCTCGATAATGGTCTAGCCAAACCATTCTATTCCAGCTGGGCATCACCGTGTTTGTTGGTTAAAAAATCGGATCAAACATATAGGTTTTGTACAGATTATAGGAAGGTTAATGCATTGACAAAGCCCGATTCCTTTCCACTGCCTCGTATTGAGGATTGTGTGGACCAGGTCGGTAGTGCACGGTACGTTAGTAAATTTGATTTGTTAAAGGGGTATTATCAGGTACCACTAACACAGAGAGCGCAGGAGGTGTCTGCATTTTTTACATCTTCTGGGTTGTACTCCTATTCTAGGATGAGTTTTGGTCTTCGGAACGCCCCTTCAACCTTTCAGCGTCTCATGAACAGGGTAGTTGCGGGGTTGGAGGGATGTGCCGTGTATTTAGACCAGTGGTTCTCAATCCTGGTCCTGGGGGACCCCTGCTCTGCACATTTTGCATGTATCCCTTATTTAACACACCTGATTAAGATTAGCACCTCATTAAGAGAGAGATCCATGAACTGAACTAAATAAGGGAGACATGCAAAATGTGCAGAGCAGGGGTCCCCCAGGACCAGGATTGAGAACCACTCATTTAGACGACGTGGTCTGTTACACCGATACTTGGGGTGACCATCTGGCACGTATTCGTGCACTGTTCCAGAGGTTGGTGGCAGCAACTCTTACTGTGAACCTTGCCAAATGTGAGTTCGCCCAGGCCACTGTCGTTTATTTAGGTAAGGTGGTTGGCCAAGGTAAGGTGCGGCCAGTAAATGCAAAGGTCATGGCCATAGAGAACTTTCCCCCACCGTCGACAAAGAAAGAATTGATGCGCTTTCTGGGTATGATCGGTTATTACCGTAATTTTTGTTGCAACTTTTCTACGGTTGTTTCCCCACTGACCAATTTATTGAAGAGCACAGCTAAGTTTGTTTGGTCGTCCGAGTGTCATCAGGCATTTCAAAATGCCAAGTTGTTATTGAGTTCGTCGCCGGTCTTGGCAGCACCCAAATTGGATCAGCCATTCCAGCTGCAGGTTGAGAGTGTAAGGAAGGAAAAAGAAGTGTCTGGTGAGAATGAACAAAGGGTTGAAACAGATGAAGTACAGATGTCTTATATAAATGAGGTGGAAAGGATGGAAGGTCAGATAATCAGGGAATGTGAAATAACGGATTCTGGAAAAATTGAAGTCAAAGTCAAAATAGTATGAGAATAAAATTGAAATATTGCAAGAATAAAGTTGAAATATTATAAAAATAAAGTTGAAATATTACGAGAATAACGTCAAAATATTACAAGAATAAAGTTGAAATAATATGATAATAAAGTCGAAATATAACAAAAAAAGTTTAAATATTTTGTGAATAAAGTCAAAATAATAATATAATAAAATCAAAATATTACAAGAATAAAGTTTAAATATTTTGTGAATAGTAAATAATGAGAATAAAATTTTCAATATTCACAAAATATTTCAACTTAACTCTTGTAATATGTCGATTTTATTATATTATTATTTTGACTTTATTCAAAAAATACTTAAACTTTATTCTTGAAATATTCCGATTTTATTCTTGTAATGTTTTGTGAATAAAGTCAAAATAATTTTATAATAAAATCTAAATATTTTATTATAATATTATTATTATAATAATATTATTATTCAATAGTAAAGTTGAAATATTTGAAATAAAGTCAAAATAATATGATAAAGACAAAATATTACAAGAAGAAAGTCGAAATTATTTGAGAATAAAGTCAAAATGTTTTGAAGAATAAAGTAGAAATATTAGCCCTATGAGAATAAAGTTGGAATATTACAAGAATAAAGTTAAAGTCCAACTTTCAAGTTGAAGATCACTGTGAATGAACGAGTAGATAAATAGTGTAGGAACCAGTTTTTCTTGAAAATATAATTCAAAATACGCTATTAAGGCCTCTGGAGTCGTTTTTGAGAGAGAATTTTACTTCCGCATCTGAAAAACTGGCAAAAGCGGAAGTGACGTCACGGCCGGTAGAGTGGTCAATGTAAACCATAGGAAAACAATGGATCGCAATGACTGTTCGGACGCGGAGAACATTTAAAATGTTTATTTACACTCGTATGACGAACCACAGACACAAATATGAGCCGGTTATGTGGCCAAGAGAGCAGGGACATACCAGGATTAAACAGAACAGCGGTCAGAGACAAATTAAGTTGTAATGTGAGGAGAACAGGGCAGGTGTCTGAGAGAGATCAGTGTTAGCTGACGATATCTAATCGGGCAAAATTATAGCATTGGTCATCTAGAAGTATTGATTCTACTTACCTGTAACACAAACGAATAATAGTTGATCAAGCGTGTCATACTCGTTAATATCCAACGTTACGTGATATAGCGGGTTCTTATTACCGCGCACGCGAGAGATAAACACCTTTTTGTTTTATTATATGCTTCTATGGGAAATGCCCCCAAACTTGATGTGCTGTCTCTGACTCTGCACTTTGAGGCTTGCTGTCTGAAATCAAAATAGATAGCTTATATGCATTTCAGGCAGGGGCAGTTTATGGTAGAGATAATTTATTACTCTGAGCAAAATACTTGTACATACAAATAAACAGTAAAATGTAATCTCAATTACAGGTTGACTATATTTAGGTCACAAATACCTATATAGTAAAACTTTTTAATTGGTATAAGACAATTAATATTGACAGCATACAGTCAAGTTGTCTGCTGGTATTCATCAGGAAGCCCTTACTGCATGTGTTGTGTCAGCTGTTTGATAGTTTACAGAGGAAGGATTACTTTATAAAGGTTTTGAATGGCCCCATTTTGGTGACAATCAATAAAAAAAATAATCACAATCACAAATTGTCTTACTGTATAAATGTTTTTATGACGTTAACAACACATATATCAAGCAGATCTGCATTTATGGCTCATTCAATTCAGTTTAATTTATACAGCAATAAATCGTAAATATTATTTCATAGTACTGTTAATACCCAACTTAAAACACAACATTGCAACTGTAAATATATATATGTAGATGTACCAAACATATACAACTGAAAGAAAAATATTTTCAGTGTGGGTATCACACTAATGTGTTATTTTAGAGGTGGTTAATAACAGCTGGCCTCCACTGCTTCAGATCTTCACACATCCTCATGTCTTGCAATGTCTCCCAAAACCCTAAAAACACACATGACAAAAAAAAATCACAAATTAGCTGTGCAAACAATGTGACTAAGCTGTAACTAG
Organism: Garra rufa; assembly: GCF_049309525.1. Classification (NCBI taxonomy): domain Eukaryota; kingdom Metazoa; phylum Chordata; class Actinopteri; order Cypriniformes; family Cyprinidae; genus Garra; species Garra rufa. The sequence continues at coordinate 50,796,963 of NC_133367.1, read as the reverse complement.
ACTTGATGATTATAATATTAACAAATGGAGGATAACTGACCAGTAATGCCTTCTCATATGGTACCATTTTTACATGGTTCTTAAACTTACATTGCTAATGCCTACAAGCTAGCTACAGTGCTTTACCACGACTTATACACATCTCGTTGTGTCTCATTATTTAAATAAATATGTTCACGGATTTGGTCGTTTTGCGAAGTTATGAGAAGAAAAAACAAGACTTACGGTGCACTGTTCAGGTTTTCGTCGAGCTGCATCTCTGGCGGCTTCGGACGAACCAGGCTGACCGCGGAGCCGATGAAGGTGCTGTGTGCACTGAAGGAACTGCACCAGTTTTGACCCTCACTTGGTTCTTGCTTCGGCATCCCATATTGAACTGTATCATATCGCCGGGATAATAATCCTCCGGTGTAAAGTGAACGCGTTTTTCGAAGCAGATGCATTACTATAGGCTCGTCTCTTCACCCGCACAAACGCACCCAGATCCGGAAGACAGCGCCGTTCTTTTTATTGTAAGTAAACCCGTGGACATGATGTCCTGACAGGCTGGAGTTTGCACACCCTCCATAAACACAATAATTTACCATGACGATGATCAATTGAAATTAAAAATAACGACTGAAAACACACTAACTCACGATCTGCTCCTACTGAATAGCAACAGAGCTAGGCGAACGACTACCTGTCGTGACGTCATATGACGCGGTGTGGAAAAAAAGCTGTTTTTGAGAGCAGTCAAGGAAATCGTTAGCCTGGCAAGCCAGACCCACATAAATGTAGGGTCTGGGCACTCTCCATAGACAGGGCTCAACCGGAGGGGTGGGATAAATGGTTGTCTTTCAAACTCCTCTCCACGCAATAGGATAGCGCTACAACCAATCAGAGACTTAGTCTGTCAGGTGACGTAGTCAGAGCGACGGAGATTTTTAACGAAAATCAGTGCACTGTGCAGTCTGTCAGCCAAATAATAGACATAGATGGGCACTAAACCTTTAAAAGTAAACAAAAACATGCACAGACAAATCCAAATTACACCCTGCTCTGATGTAGTATACGCAAACACCGGAAGGGGAAATCGGTGAAAAAGTCCAGGATGAGTTTGCGTAAGCAAACGTAATCGTTTAGCTTTAAATGGGTTTGAACAACCAGGATAAGCGCAAGTAATTACCATTTTGAATAGCCGCTATATCCACAATCTCTGTGCACTGTGTGAACAATGAGTGTCGTATACACGCCACAGATCGCTTCCGGTGTTTGCGTATTCTACACCACAGCGCGTTCACATGTAACGAGCTCCTGCTCAGGACACATGGACGTGGCTGTGTATCCAAAGTAAAAAATTATATAAATACTGTTCAGTTTTCCACGCGTAATTCACAGAACCAGGAATTCATGTCTGACGGAACTTATGGTCGCAGTTCAGTCAGTCCTCATCATGTTAAGCCCGCCCACCGACTCGTGATTGGCCCGGTACATCTTGGATTTTTCGGAATTTTAAGTGAATTGAGAGTAACTAGACTGACCTTAGAAGCAAATGTAATTTGCTGCCGCTAGGGGCGCGTCTAGATTCTAGGCTAGGAAATCGTCACTTTGTCTTCTAAATTTGTGCCCTTATGTCTTGTAAAATATTTTCAAATCCTGCATTAACGGTTTGTATTGTATTTTCATACACGAATATATGTTTATCTCGAATTTTTTTTTAACTTGCAACATGGACTTTAAAATGTTTTGAGAATAAAGTGAAATTATTACAAGAATAAAGTTAAAATATTATGAGACAAAGTCAAAATATTATGAGAATAAAGTTAAAATGTTTTGAGAATTTTTTTTTTCTTTTAAACAGAAAAAATGTAAAAAAAAAAAAAAAATCTACAACGTTTTCTGGAAAGATCTAGAAAATTCTGGATCTGAGAATGATTTTTTCCACATAGTGGTTCAAGGCTTCTATACATGAGTATGGATGAACAGAATTTAGTTTAGAAATTAAAAAAGGAAAAAATAAAAAATAAAATAACTTGAATATCAGACTACATTACCAGCTGTGCTTGTCTCTGGTCTGACTGTTGTAACAGCGCTGCTGATGTTAGTAACAACTGAAAAAAACAATGACTGATGAATATGAATGAATAACACAAATAATACAAAGAGCTCATGGGAATATAATCACCTGCACAGTATGCTAAATTGCACACAGTTTGTCTGACCAGCTCATAGACATAATAATTGCCTGAACAGGCTTTGACTTTAATGGGGTAAGGCCCAAAATTGCAGCAGTGACTGTTCCAGTGACCGCAGACATCTCGAGTGACGACTCCATCCTGTACTGTTGGGTGTTCACCACGAATCCACAGTGGGACATTAGTGCCACAGCTATACTGAGCAACACATGTGTCTGGGATCTGAGCGTTCACATTGTTAATGAAGAGACGGTACCAGCCTCTCCAGGTGACTGAGCTGTCACACTTTTTGACTGGATCATTTGTATTATTGGTGGATCTCCATGGATCGTCCAGCACAGTGTAGTTGTAGCAGGGGTCAACAGAAGGATACACTGCTAAATAAATACGTAAATAATTCAATAAATTAATAAATGCATGTTGAATTAAAAGCATAATTTTATTTTAATAATCTTATTTTAAATAGTAATTTCATTGTAAATTACTGTAAACCACAAAGCACAAATTAAAACAACAAGAACAGCTATTTATGTTAATAATGTGATTACATCATCACTGCATGTGAACTTACTTCATTTAATCAACTAAAGATTATTTCTTGACAAACTAAACACCGCTCTACTTTTTGATTCTGAAACTCAACTAATTAAACCTAAAAACACAAATGTAACTCAAACCTTTCTGACTTCATCACAGTATCAACAACATGCAGCATTTTAATAAGGATCTTCTCTCACAAGCAGAAAAAGTGTCTCTTCGGGTCTGTCACATGTGAGGTTAAACTTAAGTGTTACGGATTTTCCTCTGAAAACGAATGTGAAAGTGGCTTATGTTACTTAGTTACTTTTTATGTAAAGTATTTCATTATGTTACTTTTTAAATCTGGGCAGGGCACGCTTGTTTTTTTCTTTTTCAAGTTCTATTTTTGGCAAATGAAAAAGCCCTTTCACACCAAAATCCTCAGGCTGAAGGAAAAGTAAATTCACGTCTGTACACAGAATGCAGAAGAAGAAAGTTCAACACTCTTCAGCAATAAAAAAAGAACAACAAATGTTTGAGTAACTTTTTCTTATTATAGTTGAATTGGATCATCGAAGGTCAGCAGCAAAGACAGGTTAATAAAATAAGATTAAATACATAAAGGATATTTATATTATTGAACATTTGTGACCCTGGACTACAAAACTGGTCATAAGTGTTTTCTGACATTAACCCCTTATTCTCTGCAGCTGTTTGGGGGATTTCCGCCTGCATTTGGCCTACCTAAATTCAAATGGTTCCCCTATACACATACAATGAGGAAATTTAAAAAATGGTTTCATTGTATAGAAAACCATTTAAACTACATAATATCAGTGTGATTCTTTATAAATAACATTATATAGGTTTCAAATATTACAATAAAAACTAAAAAAACATATGCGCTTTTTGATTTTTTTTTTTTTTTCAGAAGTTTTTTTTTGAAAGTCTGTTATTCAGGTTTTGGGTGTCTCAGCTATTTGCAAATTGTTTTGTTTGATTCCACTAGGTCTCAGGATATACCAGAAAAAATATTTTTTCATATAACAGTTTCTAACTACGGATCATGCTATGGTACAATGTAATGTTACTCTTAACTTCACAAAGTCAAAAAGTGCGTTTTTTAGAGATTCTTTTAAGTTTTTTTTGGAAGACGTATCAAAAAACAAAATCTACTTTTCAGTCAATACAACAGTGGTGGGATTTTGGTAAGATTCAAATTAAACAATTCTGTCAGCAGTACACTCACAACGTTATAGAGAGTTAGGACGATCTATGAGGAGATTGGAGGATGATATAAATAAATGTCAGCAGTTAACTGAGTCTACGGGAGACAGTTATTTTTTTGGATGCTTGTCTGAAGAAAAGGGCGCAGTTGGCGGATCTTCTTGGACACAAGGCACAGGGGGCACCGGTCCGGACAACATTTCTTTAATTCGGGACATTTTAGAAGTGTCAAACGTGTATAATTTGGACTTTGGTCTCATTGCATTAGACCAGGAAAAAGCATTCGATCGTGTTGAACACACATATTTGTGGAGAACTTTGTCAGCATTTGGTTTTTGCAAGAAATTTATAAACATGATCAAAATGCTCTATAGTAATGTTGAGAGTGTGCTGAAGATAAATGGTGGCTTATGTGCTCCTTTTCATGTTAGCACATGAGCTACTAGGGGTATAAGACAGGGGTGTTCACTGTCTGGTATGTTATACTCATTGGCCGTTGAACCATTATTACATCAATTAAGGTTAAATATATATAGCTTGTCCTTGCCTAATAGTAATAACAATATTTGTCTGTCAGCTTATGCTGATGATGTTATGGTTGTTATAAGTGAGCAAAGTGATATACAGGCTTGGCTTAATTTAATTAAAAGTTTTATGTTTTTTTCTTCTGCCAGGGTTAACTGGACAAAATGTGAAACATTACTAGTTGGTCAGTGGACCAGGGGTTCACCAAACCTTCCTGATGGACTGTTATGGGGAAGAGGTGGTATCAAATATTTAGGAGTTTTTATAGGGGATGGTCCAACCCAGCAGAAAAACTGGGAAGGGGTTCTTGAAAAGGTCAAAGGTCGCCTGGATAAGTGGAGATGGCTGATTCCAAACATGTCTTATAGGGGACGTGTTCTTGTTGCAAACAATTTGGAAGCATCCTCCTTATGGCACAGGCTGGCCTGTGTGGACCCTCCAGTTCATCTGTTAGCTCAAATTCAAGCCATCCTGGTGGACTTTTTCTGGGACAATCGGCACTGGGTGCAACAGGGTATTTTATACCTGCCCAAAGATGAAGGAGGACAAGGACTGATACATTTACAAAGTAGAACTGCTGCCTTTCGATTACAGTTTCTGCAAAAATTTCTGTTTGGTGCATCCGATTTTAGTTGGAGAGCTGTTACCTGCACCTTACTGCAAAGCTACGGGGGTTTTAGACTGGACAATCATCTTTTTTTGATGAACCCTTTGAAAATCTCTTTAAGCTGTGGAGTTTGTTTCACGTTCAGAGGGTTCCAAATTCACATTCTCTTCACTGGTTGCTGGGGGAGCCTCTGATACTTGAAGCTCACCTGGATGTATCTGACAGTTGCCATCTTTATGGTCTCAGCTCTGAGCTTCAAAAACATGGTTTTACAACTTTGGGACAAATGTTAACTTTGGCTGGGTCAGATTTGGGTAATACAGAGGTAACATCCCAACACCTGGGGTTTGAAACTGTTCACTTTATTTCTATCTTCCTGTGTAAACTAAAAGCAGCGCTTACAGCTGAAGAGCTTCAAATGTTGAAGGTCTATTATTCTGAGGGGAGTACCCCTAATGTACAGGACTCATTTCCTAGCTTAAAGCTCTTAAGCTAGGTGCACAGGTCCTTTCTTAAAACTTGGGAATCTTTGTGGGTTGATTTATTGTCAGCTAAGGGTAAAACCTTGTATTGTGCCTGTGTCATGGTTTTTAACAAAAAATCGTTTAGGCAACAAGTGTTCATGTTTTTAAATTCGCAAACTCTTAATGTGTCATTTTGATGCATGTATGAAGGCAAGTCTTGTATGCTATATGTGAGCTCAGTTGAGATGCGTTGCTACAAATGTGGTGCTGCTGGGCACATAAGGTCATCTTGTCCTGTTAATGCTGAAGCTGGTTCGAGTGGAATTGAAAGTGAAGTGCAAGTGAATTCACATAGAAATCAAACGGCAGTCAATACTGAGGGAAATGATAAATTGGTTCCTTCTGAGGAAGTAAGGAATGATGAGGACATTGATGTTGAGAGTGTAAGGAAGGAAAAAGAGGTGTCTGATGAGAATGAACAAAGGGTTGAAAGAGATGAAGTACAGATGTCTGATATAAATGAGGTGGAAAGGATGGAAGGTCAGATAATCAGGGAATGTGAAATAACAGATTCTGGAAAATTTGAAAATCAAGGCAATGTCGAGGATGTGAATTCATGTGAACCTAAAGAAAAGGTACAGCAATTAGATGAGGATGAGATGAATGAGGATGATGATGAGGAGGGTGTTTTATCTGATTTTTCAGACTTTTCGGATATATCTCAGATAGGTAGAGATCAGTTTTACTCTTTGCATGAGACAAACTCTTTTTTGGATGAGACTTTTGGAAAGGCTGCTGATGTCAAGAACTTTTTTCCAGATGTAAAGAGATTTGAATCCTCAGTTCTATATTGGCAAAGGAAGGTAGGAGAAGAGGATCTGAGCAAACGAAAGAGGTTTCGATTGAAGAAGATTCTTACTAAACTTAGAAAAGGGAAAACCTCTGTTAAACGTAAATCAAACTAATTTTGTGAAATGAGAAACATTTCAAGTGTGTCTTTGCTTTTTGTTTTTCTGTCTCTTTCTTTTCTCTCCTCATATCTTCTTATGGATATATTGAGAGTAGGATCCTTAAATATTAATGGAGGGGGAGATAGTAATAAAAGAGCAATAATTAAAAAAATATGCTTATCTCAAAGATATTAATGTAATGTTTTTGCAGGAAACACATTCAGATAGTCAAAGTGAGGTTGAAATGTATAGATGGTGGGAAGGGGATTTTATTTTGAGTCATGGAACAAATTTGAGTGGAGGGGTGGCAATTCTTTTTCCAAAACATTTAGATTTAAATATTTTGTCCACTATTGAATTAGAAAAAGGCTATAGCAGAAATTAAAGAGATAACGTTTCTCTTTATTAATGTATATGCTCCAAACATAGGTTTACAACGGACTGAATTATTTGAGAAGTTAAACACTGAAATTAGAAAACATGTTGGTGAGGGAATGTGTGTAATAATGGGAGGTGATTGGAATTGTACTACTCATTTTGTATTGGATAGAAATGGAGAGGAACCTCATTTACAGTCTAGTAAAATGCTTCTTAAGATTATTCAAGAATTAGAATTGGCTGATGTATGGAGAAAAATAAATCAATTAATAAAACAATATACATGGGTTAAAATATTAGACTCTACTGTGACTGGAGCAAGACTGGACAGAATATATGTAAATAAATCAGACAACAATAGAGTTATGAATGTCGCTATATCTCCTTGTGGTTTTTCTGATCACCATGTAGTGACTATTGATTTTAATACTACAAGGGGTTTGCATCCAAAATCTTACTGGCATTTCAATGCCAAATTGTTATATAAGTTTTTTTGTGAAAATTTTAAATGTTTTCGGGAAAAATGGAAACTAGAAAAGGGCAATTTTGAAAATGTAATTTTTTATTTTGCATTTTGAGAGGGTTTTATGGTAATCATTAATATTTATGCTGTAATTAATATACATTTTTTTTGCAATTGAGAATAATTAAAATTATTTTTTTTATATATTTTTTTAAATATTTTACATATTCTCAAAATTTGCTGTGTTAATGTTCATTCGTGCGTGTGTTGATATGTGAGAAAGAGACAGAAAAATTCTCTAAATTTTTGTCGATTTCCCATTCATTTCCTGTGGTCGGTAATTTTTGACCAAAGATCACAAGTTGTTTTTTTTTGTTTGTTTTTTTTGGAATCGTGCCCTCGTTTTTTATGTGTGTTCATGCCATACAAGTCACTGAATTTGGTACCGTTCTGATGAAGCTGTGATTTCTTGAAAAATAAAAAACGAAAATGTTTTGGTCAAAAGTGACCGAGTAGATGTGTGTATATTAATGAGTGTGTGTGTGTGTGTGTGTGTGTGTGTGTGTGTGTGTGTGCACCTGGTATTCATCACGTTGTGGGGACCAAATGTCCCCACAAGGATAGGAATACCAGTAGATTTTGACCTTGTGGGGACATTTCTCAGGTCCCCATGAGGAAACAGGCTTATAAATCATGCACAATGAGTTTTTTTGAGGAAGTAAAAGTGTGCACAAACTCCTGTGAGGGCTAGGTTTAGGTGTAGGGTGATAGAAAGTACGGTTTGTACAGTATAAAAACCATTACGCCTATGGAATGTCCCCATAAAACATGTAAACCCAACATGTGTGTGTGTGTGTGTGTGTGTGTGTGTGTGTGTGTGTGTGTGTGTGTGTGTGCGTGTGTGTGTGAATGGGTGTGTTTATGAATGGGTGTGTTTTAGAGTGTCACCCCTTCACTGCTGTGTACTTTTTTTCAGCGTTGTGGAGGATTTGTAGATTGTACACACAAAAATTATCTGAATATTTGTATTTTTGTCGATTTCCCATTCATTTCCAATGGTCGGTCATTTTAGACCGAAGAGCACAAGTGTGACTATTTTTTTTACGACCACTTAGCCTGCTTGAATCATGCCCTCAATTTTTTTTTTTTTTTTTGTGTTGACATTCCAAATGGCATAAAAGTCACAGAGTTTCATATCATTCCGATTAAGATGTGATTTTTTAAAATTCAAAACAGAAAATTTTTCGGTCTAAAGTGACCAAAGAGCACCAGAGAAAAAGAGATTAGAGCTGAAAACTCTTTTAGAAGAAAGAGCAAAAGGTGCCTTAGTTGGAGCAAGGATATCTTCCATCAAGGAAATGGACGCTCCAACAAAGTTGTTTTTCAATCTAGAACGTAAAGTAGTAAAGGAAAAAAAATATGCTTTACCTTTGGAGGGACAATGGCACATTAACTTCAGATCCCGTTGAAATGATAAAAATTTTAATGCTTTTTTATGCTGAACTTTTTGGGCCTAAAGACTGTGATCATGTGAGTATGGATCAGTTGTTGAAAGAACTACCTAATTTGAAGCCTGAGGACAGAGAGACATTGGATAAAACGGTTTCTTTCAGAGGCTGTTATGCAACTGTCCACAGGACGTGCCCCGGGTGTAGATGGTTTGCCTGCTGAATTTTATAATATAATAATATTTTGACTTTATTCATAAAATATTTCAACTTTATTCTTGTAATATTTTGACTTTATTCACAAAATATTTCAACTTTATTCCTGTAATATTTCGACTTTATTCACAAAATATTTCAACTTTATTCTCGTAATATTTTGACTTTATTCACAAAATATTTCAACTTTATTCCTGTAATATTTCGACTTTATTCACAAAATATTTCAACTTTATTCCTGTAATATTTTGTCTTTATTCACAAAATAATTCAACTTTATTCCTGTAATATTTTGACTTTATTCACAAAATATTTCAACTTTATTCTTGTAATATTTCGACTTTATTCACAAAATATTTCAACTTTATTCCTGTAATATTTTGTCTTTATTCACAAAATATTTCAACTTTATTCCTGTAATATTTTGACTTTATTCACAAAATATTTCAACTTTATTCTTGTAATATTTCGACTTTATTCACAAAATATTTCAACTTTATTCCTGTAATATTTTGACTTTATTCACAAAATATTTCAACTTTATTCTTGTAATATTTCGACTTTATTCACAAAATATTTCAACTTTATTCTTGTAATATTTCGACTTTATTCACAAAATATTTCAACTTTATTCCTGTAATATTTCGACTTTATTCACAAAATATTTCAACTTTATTCCTGTAATATTTTGTCTTTATTCACAAAATATTTCAACTTTATTCTTGTAATATTTTGACTTTATTCACAAAATATTTCAACTTTATTCCTGTAATATTTTGACTTTATTCACAAAATATTTCAACTTTATTCTTATAATATTTGTCTTTATTCACAAAATATTTCAACTTTATTCTTGTAATATTTTGATTTTATTATAATATCATTTTTACTATATTCATGAAATATTTAAACTTTTTTGTTATATTTCGACTTTATTATCATATTATCTTGACTTTATTCACAAAATAGTTAAACTTTATTCTTGTAATATTTTGACTTTATTCACAAAATATTTCAACTTTATTCTTGTAATATTTCGACTTTATTCACAAAATATTTCAACTTTATTCCTGTAATATTTTGTCTTTATTCACAAAATATTTCAACTTTATTCCTGTAATATTTTGACTTTATTCACAAAATATTTCAACTTTATTCCTGTAATATTTTGACTTTATTCACAAAATATTTCAACTTTATTCTTGTAATATTTCGACTTTATTCACAAAATATTTCAACTTTATTCTTGTAATATTTCGACTTTATTCACAAAATATTTCAACTTTATTCCTGTAATATTTCGACTTTATTCACAAAATATTTCAACTTTATTCCTGTAATATTTTGTCTTTATTCACAAAATATTTCAACTTTATTCTTGTAATATTTTGACTTTATTCACAAAATATTTCAACTTTATTCCTGTAATATTTTGACTTTATTCACAAAATATTTCAACTTTATTCTTATAATATTTGTCTTTATTCACAAAATATTTCAACTTTATTCTTGTAATATTTTGATTTTATTATAATATCATTTTTACTATATTCATGAAATATTTAAACTTTTTTGTTATATTTCGACTTTATTATCATATTATCTTGACTTTATTCACAAAATAGTTAAACTTTATTCTTGTAATATTTTGACTTTATTCACAAAATATTTCAACTTTATTCTTGTAATATTTTGACTTTATTCACAAAATATTTCAACTTTATTCTCGTAATATTTTGACTTTATTCACAAAATATTTCAACTTTATTCTTGTAATATTTTGACTTTATTCACAAAATATTTCAACTTTATTCTTGTAATATTTTGACTTTATTCACAAAATATTTCAACTTTATTCCTGTAATATTTTGACTTTATTCACAAAATATTTCAACTTTATTCTCGTAATATTTTGACTTTATTCACAAAATATTTCAACTTTATTCCTGTAATATTTTGACTTTATTCACAAAATATTTCAACTTTATTCTTGTAATATTTTGACTTTATTCACAAAATATTTCAACTTTATTCCTGTAATATTTTGACTTTATTCACAAAATATTTCAACTTTATTCCTGTAATATTTTGACTTTATTCACAAAATATTTCAACTTTATTCTCGTAATATTTTGACTTTATTCACAAAATATTTCAACTTTATTCTTGTAATATTTTGACTTTATTCACAAAATATTTCAACTTTATTCCTGTAATATTTTGTCTTTATTCACAAAATATTTCAACTTTATTCCTGTAATATTTTGACTTTATTCACAAAATATTTCAACTTTATTCTTGTAATATTTTGACTTTATTCACAAAATATTTCAACTTTATTCCTGTAATATTTTGACTTTATTCACAAAATATTTCAACTTTATTCTCGTAATATTTTGACTTTATTCACAAAATATTTCAACTTTATTCTTGTAATATTTTGACTTTATTCACAAAATATTTCAACTTTATTCCTGTAATATTTTGTCTTTATTCACAAAATATTTCAACTTTATTCCTGTAATATTTTGACTTTATTCACAAAATATTTCAACTTTATTCTTGTAATATTTTGACTTTATTCACAAAATATTTCAACTTTATTCCTGTAATATTTTGACTTTATTCACAAAATATTTCAACTTTATTCTTGTAATATTTTGACTTTATTCACAAAATATTTCAACTTTATTCTCGTAATATTTTGACTTTATTCACAAAATATTTCAACTTTATTCTTGTAATATTCACAAAATATTTCAACTTTATTCCTGTAATATTTTGTCTTTATTCACAAAATATTTCAACTTTATTCTTGTAATATTTTGACTTTATTCACAAAATATTTCAACTTTATTCCTGTAATATTTTGTCTTTATTCACAAAATATTTCAACTTTATTCCTGTAATATTTTGACTTTATTCACAAAATATTTCAACTTTATTCCTGTAATATTTTGACTTTATTCACAAAATATTTCAACTTTATTCTTATAATATTTTGATTTTATTCTCCCAATATTTCAACTTTATTCTTGTAATATTTTGACTTTATTCACAAAATATTTCAACTTTATTCCTGTAATATTTTGACTTTATTCACAAAATATTTCAACTTTATTCCTGTAATATTTTGACTTTATTCACAAATATTTCAACTTTATTCTTATAATATTTTGATGTTATTCTCCCAATATTTCAACTTTATTCTTGTAATATTTTGACTTTATTCACAAAATATTTCAACTTTATTCCTGTAATATTTTGACTTTATTCACAAAATATTTCAACTTTATTCCTGTAATATTTTGACTTTATTCACAAAATATTTCAACTTTATTCTTATAATATTTTGATTTTATTCTCCCAATATTTCAACTTTATTCTTGTAATATTTTGACTTTATTCACAAAATATTTCAACTTTATTCCTGTAATATTTTGACTTTATTCACAAAATATTTCAACTTTATTCTTGTAATATTTTGACTTTATTCACAAAATATTTCAACTTTATTCCTGTAATATTTTGACTTTATTCACAAAATATTTCAACTTTATTCCTGTAATATTTTGACTTTATTCACAAAATATTTCAACTTTATTCCTGTAATATTTTGACTTTATTCACAAAATATTTCAACTTTATTCCTGTAATATTTTGACTTTATTCACAAAATATTTCAACTTTATTCCTGTAATATTTTGACTTTATTCACAAAATATTTCAACTTTATTCTCGTAATATTTTGACTTTATTCACAAAATATTTCAACTTTATTCTTGTAATATTTTGACTTTATTCACAAAATATTTCAACTTTATTCCTGTAATATTTTGACTTTATTCACAAAATATTTCAACTTTATTCTTGTAATATTCACAAAATATTTCAACTTTATTCCTGTAATATTTTGTCTTTATTCACAAAATATTTCAACTTTATTCCTGTAATATTTTGTCTTTATTCACAAAATATTTCAACTTTATTCCTGTAATATTTTGACTTTATTCACAAAATATTTCAACTTTATTCCGGTAATATTTTGACTTTATTCACAAATATTTCAACTTTATTCTTATAATATTTTGACTTTATTCACAAAATATTTCAACTTTATTCTTGTAATATTTTGACTTTATTCACAAAATATTTCAACTTTATTCCTGTAATATTTTGACTTTATTCACAAAATATTTCAACTTTATTCCTGTAATATTTTGACTTTATTCACAAAATATTTCAACTTTATTCCTGTAATATTTTGACTTTATTCACAAAATATTTCAACTTTATTCCTGTAATATTTTGACTTTATTCACAAAATATTTCAACTTTATTCTTATAATATTTTGATTTTATTCTCCCAATATTTCAACTTTATTCTTGTAATATTTCGATTTTATTATAATATCATTTTTACTATATTCATGAAATATTTAAACTTTTTTGTTATATTTCGACTTTATTATCATATTATCTTGACTTTATTCACAAAATAGTTAAACTTTATTCTTGTAATATTTTGACTTTATTCTTATAATATTTTGACTTTATTCACAAAATATTTCAACTTTATTCCTGTAATGTTTTGACTTTATTCACAAAATATTTCAACTTTATTCCTGTAATGTTTTGACTTTATTCACAAAATATTTCAACTTTATTCCTGTAATATTTTGACTTTATTCTTGTAATATTTTGACTTTATTCACAAAATATTTCAACTTTATTCCTGTAATATTTTGACTTTATTCACAAAATATTTCAACTTTATTCCTGTAATATTTTGACTTTATTCACAAAATATTTCAACTTTATTCCTGTAATATTTTGACTTTATTCACAAAATATTTCAACTTTATTCTTGTAATATTATGACTTTATTCACAAAATATTTCAACTTTATTCCTGTAATATTTTGACTTTATTCACAAAATATTTCAACTTTATTCTCGTAATATTTTGACTTTATTCACAAAATATTTCAACTTTATTCCTGTAATATTTTGACTTTATTCACAAAATATTTCAACTTTATTCTTGTAATATTTTGACTTTATTCACAAAATATTTCAACTTTATTCTTGTAATATTTTGACTTTATTCACAAAATATTTCAACTTTATTCTTGTAATATTTTGACTTTATTCACAAAATATTTCAACTTTATTCTTGTAATATTTTGACTTTATTCACAAAATATTTCAACTTTATTCTTGTAATATTTTGACTTTATTCACAAAATATTTCAACTTTATTCCTGTAATATTATGACTTTATTCACAAAATATTTCAACTTTATTCCTGTAATATTTTGACTTTATTCACAAAATATTTCAACTTTATTCCTGTAATATTATGACTTTATTCACAAAATATTTCAACTTTATTCCTGTAATATTTCAACTTTATTCACAAAATATTTCAACTTTATTCCTGTAATATTATGACTTTATTCACAAAATATTTCAACTTTATTCTCGTAATATTTTGACTTTATTCACAAAATATTTCAACTTTATTCCTGTAATATTTTGACTTTATTCACAAAATATTTCAACTTTATTCCTGTAATATTTTGACTTTATTCACAAAATATTTCAACTTTATTCTTGTAATATTTTGACTTTATTCACAAAATATTTCAACTTTATTCTTGTAATATTTTGACTTTATTCACAAAATATTTCAACTTTATTCTTGTAATATTTTGACTTTATTCACAAAATATTTCAACTTTATTCTTGTAATATTTTGACTTTATTCACAAAATATTTCAACTTTATTCCTGTAATATTTCAACTTTATTCACAAAATATTTCAACTTTATTCCTGTAATATTATGACTTTATTCACAAAATATTTCAACTTTATTCTCGTAATATTTTGACTTTATTCACAAAATATTTCAACTTTATTCTTGTAATATTTTGACTTTATTCACAAAATATTTCAACTTTATTCTTGTAATATTTTGACTTTATTCACAAAATATTTCAACTTTATTCTTGTAATATTTTGCTTTATTCACAAAATATTTCAACTTTATTCTTGTAATATTTTGACTTTATTCACAAAATATTTCAACTTTATTCTTGTAATATTTTGACTTTATTCACAAAATATTTCAACTTTATTCTTGTAATATTTTGACTTTATTCACAAAATATTTCAACTTTATTCTTGTAATATTTTGACTTTATTCACAAAATATTTCAACTTTATTCCTGTAATATTTTGACTTTATTCACAAAATATTTCAACTTTATTCTTGTAATATTTTGACTTTATTCACAAAATATTTCAACTTTATTCCTGTAATATTTTGACTTTATTCACAAAATATTTCAACTTTATTCTTGTAATATTTTGACTTTATTCACAAAATATTTCAACTTTATTCTTGTAATATTTTGACTTTATTCACAAAATATTTCAACTTTATTCCTGTAATATTTTGACTTTATTCACAAAATATTTCAACTTTATTCTCGTAATATTTTGACTTTATTCACAAAATATTTCAACTTTATTCTCGTAATATTTTGACTTTATTCACAAAATATTTCAACTTTATTCTCGTAATATTTTGACTTTATTCACAAAATATTTCAACTTTATTCTTGTAATATTTTGACTTTATTCACAAAATATTTCAACTTTATTCTTGTAATATTTTGACTTTATTCACAAAATATTTCAACTTTATTCTTGTAATATTATGACTTTATTCACAAAATATTTCAACTTTATTCCTGTAATATTATGACTTTATTCACAAAATATTTCAACTTTATTCCTGTAATATTTTGTCTTTATTCACAAAATATTTCAACTTTATTCTTGTAATATTTTGACTTTATTCACAAAATATTTCAACTTTATTCTCGTAATATTTTGACTTTATTCACAAAATATTTCAACTTTATTCTCGTAATATTATGACTTTATTCACAAAATATTTCAACTTTATTCTCGTAATATTATGACTTTATTCACAAAATATTTCAACTTTATTCTCGTAATATTTTGACTTTATTCACAAAATATTTCAACTTTATTCTTGTAATATTATGACTTTATTCACAAAATATTTCAACTTTATTCCTGTAATATTTTGACTTTATTCACAAAATATTTCAACTTTATTCTCGTAATATTTTGACTTTATTCACAAAATATTTCAACTTTATTCTTGTAATATTATGACTTTATTCACAAAATATTTCAACTTTATTCTTGTAATATTTTGACTTTATTCACAAAATATTTCAACTTTATTCCTGTAATATTTTGACTTTATTCACAAAATATTTCAACTTTATTCCTGTAATATTTTGACTTTATTCACAAAATATTTCAACTTTATTCTCGTAATATTTTGACTTTATTCACAAAATATTTCAACTTTATTCCTGTAATATTATGACTTTATTCACAAAATATTTCAACTTTATTCTTGTAATATTATGACTTTATTCACAAAATATTTCAACTTTATTCCTGTAATATTTTGACTTTATTCACAAAATATTTCAACTTTATTCCTGTAATATTATGACTTTATTCACAAAATATTTCAACTTTATTCCTGTAATATTATGACTTTATTCACAAAATATTTCAACTTTATTCCTGTAATATTTTGACTTTATTCACAAAATATTTCAACTTTATTCCTGTAATATTATGACTTTATTCACAAAATATTTCAACTTTATTCCTGTAATATTATGACTTTATTCACAAAATATTTCAACTTTATTCTTGTAATATTTTGACTTTATTCACAAAATATTTCAACTTTATTCTCGTAATATTTTGACTTTATTCACAAAATATTTCAACTTTATTCTCGTAATATTTTGACTTTATTCACAAAATATTTCAACTTTATTCCTGTAATATTTTGACTTTATTCACAAAATATTTCAACTTTATTCCTGTAATATTTTGACTTTATTCACAAAATATTTCAACTTTATTCCTGTAATATTTTGACTTTATTCACAAAATATTTCAACTTTATTCTTGTAATATTTTGACTTTATTCACAAAATATTTCAACTTTATTCCTGTAATATTATGACTTTATTCACAAAATATTTCAACTTTATTCTTGTAATATTTTGACTTTATTCACAAAATATTTCAACTTTATTCCTGTAATATTTTGACTTTATTCACAAAATATTTCAACTTTATTCTTGTAATATTTTGACTTTATTCTTGTAATATTTTGACTTTATTCACAAAATATTTCAACTTTATTCCTGTAATATTTTGACTTCATTGACAAAATATTTCAACTTTATTCTTGTAATATTTTGACTTTATTCTTGTAATATTTTGACTTTATTCACAAAATATTTCAACTTTATTCTTGTAATATTTTGACTTTATTCACAAAATATTTCAACTTTATTCCTGTAATATTTTGACTTTATTCACAAAATATTTCAACTTTATTCACAAAATATTTCAACTTTATTCTCGTAATATTTTGACTTTATTCACAAAATATTTCAACTTTATTCTTGTAATATTTTGACTTTATTCACAAAATATTTCAACTTTATTCTTGTAATATTTTGACTTTATTCACAAAATATTTCAACTTTATTCCTGTAATATTATGACTTTATTCACAAAATATTTCAACTTTATTCTTGTAATATTATGACTTTATTCACAAAATATTTCAACTTTATTCCTGTAATATTTTGACTTTATTCACAAAATATTTCAACTTTATTCTTGTAATATTATGACTTTATTCACAAAATATTTCAACTTTATTCTTGTAATATTTTGACTTTATTCTTGTAATATTTTGACTTTATTCACAAAATATTTCAACTTTATTCTTGTAATATTTTGACTTTATTCACAAAATATTTCAACTTTATTCCTGTAATATTTTGACTTTATTCACAAAATATTTCAACTTTATTCACAAAATATTTCAACTTTATTCTCGTAATATTTTGACTTTATTCACAAAATATTTCAACTTTATTCTTGTAATATTTTGACTTTATTCACAAAATATTTCAACTTTATTCTTGTAATATTTTGACTTTATTCACAAAATATTTCAACTTTATTCCTGTAATATTATGACTTTATTCACAAAATATTTCAACTTTATTCTTGTAATATTATGACTTTATTCACAAAATATTTCAACTTTATTCCTGTAATATTTTGACTTTATTCACAAAATATTTCAACTTTATTCCTGTAATATTTTGACTTTATTCACAAAATATTTCAACTTTATTCCTGTAATATTATGACTTTATTCACAAAATATTTCAACTTTATTCCTGTAATATTATGACTTTATTCACAAAATATTTCAACTTTATTCTTGTAATATTTTGACTTTATTCACAAAATATTTCAACTTTATTCTCGTAATATTTTGACTTTATTCACAAAATATTTCAACTTTATTCTCGTAATATTTTGACTTTATTCACAAAATATTTCAACTTTATTCCTGTAATATTTTGACTTTATTCACAAAATATTTCAACTTTATTCCTGTAATATTTTGACTTTATTCACAAAATATTTCAACTTTATTCCTGTAATATTTTGACTTTATTCACAAAATATTTCAACTTTATTCTTGTAATATTTTGACTTTATTCACAAAATATTTCAACTTTATTCCTGTAATATTATGACTTTATTCACAAAATATTTCAACTTTATTCTTGTAATATTTTGACTTTATTCACAAAATATTTCAACTTTATTCCTGTAATATTTTGACTTTATTCACAAAATATTTCAACTTTATTCTTGTAATATTTTGACTTTATTCTTGTAATATTTTGACTTTATTCACAAAATATTTCAACTTTATTCTTGTAATATTTTGACTTTATTCACAAAATATTTCAACTTTATTCCTGTAATATTTTGACTTTATTCACAAAATATTTCAACTTTATTCTTGTAATATTTTGACTTTATTCACAAAATATTTCAACTTTATTCCTGTAATATTTTGACTTCATTGACAAAATATTTCAACTTTATTCTTGTAATATTTTGACTTTATTCTTGTAATATTTTGACTTTATTCACAAAATATTTCAACTTTATTCTTGTAATATTTTGACTTTATTCACAAAATATTTCAACTTTATTCCTGTAATATTTTGACTTTATTCACAAAATATTTCAACTTTATTCACAAAATATTTCAACTTTATTCTCGTAATATTTTGACTTTATTCACAAAATATTTCAACTTTATTCTTGTAATATTTTGACTTTATTCACAAAATATTTCAACTTTATTCTTGTAATATTTTGACTTTATTCACAAAATATTTCAACTTTATTCCTGTAATATTTCAACTTTATTCACAAAATATTTCAACTTTATTCTCGTAATATTTTGACTTTATTCACAAAATATTTCAACTTTATTCCGGTAATATTTTGACTTTATTCACAAAATATTTCAACTTTATTCCTGTAATATTTCAACTTTATTCACAAAATATTTCAACTTTATTCTTGTAATATTTTGACTTTATTCACAAAATATTTCAACTTTATTCCGGTAATATTTTGACTTTATTCACAAAATATTTCAACTTTATTCTTGTAATATTATGACTTTATTCACAAAATATTTCAACTTTATTCCTGTAATATTTTGACTTTATTCACAAAATATTTCAACTTTATTCCTGTAATATTTTGACTTTATTCACAAAATATTTCAACTTTATTCCTGTAATATTTTGACTTTATTCACAAAATATTTCAACTTTATTCTTGTAATATTTTGACTTTATTCACAAAATATTTCAACTTTATTCCTGTAATATTATGACTTTATTCACAAAATATTTCAACTTTATTCTTGTAATATTTTGACTTTATTCACAAAATATTTCAACTTTATTCCTGTAATATTTTGACTTTATTCACAAAATATTTCAACTTTATTCTTGTAATATTTTGACTTTATTCTTGTAATATTTTGACTTTATTCACAAAATATTTCAACTTTATTCCTGTAATATTTTGACTTCATTGACAAAATATTTCAACTTTATTCTTGTAATATTTTGACTTTATTCTTGTAATATTTTGACTTTATTCACAAAATATTTCAACTTTATTCCTGTAATATTTTGACTTTATTCACAAAATATTTCAACTTTATTCTTGTAATATTTTGACTTTATTCACAAAATATTTCAACTTTATTCTTGTAATATTTCGATTTTATTCTCCCAATATTTTGACTTTATTCTTGTAATATTTTGACTTTATTCTTGTAATATTTTTGACTTTATTCACAAAATATTTCAACTTTATTCTTGTAATATTTTGACTTTATTCACAAAATATTTCAACTTTATTCTTGTAATATTTCGATTTTATTCTCGTAATATTTTGACTTTATTCCCAAAATATTTCAACTTTATTCTTGTAATATTTCGATTTTATTCTCGTAATATTTTTACTTTATTCACAAAATATTTCAAATTTATTCTTGTAATATTTCGATTTTATTTTGACTATATTCATGAAATATTTAAACTTTTTTGTTATATTTCGACTTTATTATCATATTATTTTGACTTTATTCACAAAATATTTCAACTTTATTCTCGTAAAATTATTTCGATTTTATTATAATATCATTTTGACTATATTTATGAAATATTTAAACTTTTTTTTGTTATATTTAGACTTTATTATCATATTATCTTGACTTTATTCACAAAATATTTCAACTTTATTCTTTGTAATATTTTGACTTTATTCACAAAATATTTCAACTTTATTCTTGTAATTTTTTTTATTTTATTCTCATAATATTTAAACTTTATTCACAAAGTATTTCAACTTTATTCTTGTAATTTTTTATTTTATTCTTGTAATATTTTGACTTTATTCACAATATATTTCAACTTTATTCTTGTAATACTTACTTGATTTTATTTCTGTCATAAAAAAAAGTTCTTAATGAGAATTAACAGAGGTTTAGATGTTGGTTTAATTTCTTAAAACATAACCATCACCGTGCTCAGTGTTTACTTTTGTTAGGTCTCAATCCTAGAATTTACAAATCTGTTTTTCTCTTGCTGATATCGTTCTGTTCTCAGAATGTATCGTTATAATAAATTAAACATAACAGATAATATGATTAGGGAGTTGATAGAATGTTAATGTTGGTTGAATTTATACAGCTTATGGTCATGTAATTCAGTCTTTGTTTTCTGAATGGCAGACATAGACTTGAAAAATCAGCATAAGAATCTCAACGATGGTGACAATAAATATAGAGCTATTCATTCTGGGAGCCATGGTTGGATTTTGATTGGTGACCCCAGAATGCACTGCAACATGAAGCTTTTTGTTTTTTTGTCACCATCGTTGAGATTCATATGCTGATTATTGATGAATGTTTGCATCTTTAATTAAACAGGGGTCGCTGCAGCCTGGAGTATCGAAAGGTAGAGGGCGTGCCGAAAGGTTTCTGATTGGTGAAACTAGTTTTACTATATTGGCCAATGAGAGTTAAACTTTTTTATCACATTCCAGTCCAGCAGGTGGCGGTAAAGCACTTATCAGTTATTTGCAACCGCCAAACAAACTTTAAGAAGAAGAAGGCCAATCAGCGTTAAACAAGATTGCGGTGGTAAGATATGCTGTAATTCATCATGTTTATCTATGCTTTATATAACGTAGATATCTATATTACGATAGCTTGTTCTAATGCAAATTACTTTGCGTTATATCTTGCAGCTTTTAGGAATCAGTTTAACGTTACTGTTGTTGATCAATATAAGATTAAAGACTCGTTTAATGGCAAGTACAGTAGGTTAACACAATGTTAAATATAAAACCAGTGTAAATGTGTGCATATATATATATATATATAAGAAATAAAAGCAAGGTCTGGAAAAATGAGAAACAATTCATTTCATAATTGCAACTAAAGTAATTGAAATGAAATCAGTTAATGAACATCTAAATATGCTGGCCTGAATGTGTCATTTTTAAACTTATAAATATTACTGATTGTTATTTTAAATGTTATAGTTTTCAACCATCAGAGTTTTCTAAGTAAAGCCAACTTTGCCTGGCTGGACAGTATGTATACTGCAAAAAACAGAATTGTTCTCCCCAATCTGACTTTGTGGCAAAATTTTGCATCTTGCAACTTTTGCATTTACATTAATATTAGTCTGTTTGTTTTTTATTCCCAGGTCACCATAGCCACCAGATCCAGTCTGTATCCAGATCAGATGGTCACAGCAGTCCCCTGGATCCAGTCCGTACCAAGAGCAGATGGTGGATCAACACCTACAGCCGAATGTCAGCGGATACTGTGTCAACTAGATGAGGCCCAGACACAGATCATCAGGTAATAACTCCTAGCCTAAACGGCCGCTGGTGCAAGGCCATGGGAACCAGATGAGTCCAGATGAGTCCTCTTCAATTTGACTTTGCAACTTTTGCATTATTGACACACTATTGTCCTATTTTAATACTGTAAGGTTGCTTTGACACAACTTGTATGGTAAAAAGAGCTGTATAAATATATTTAACTATTTTATTAACTAAACAAGGTTTTTAAAAATAAATATAAAGTTTATTGCATTCATTCAGAGTTTTTATTTTTTTTACTTGTGTAGGTATTGTTGACTGGAAATCTGTCAGTCCAGAAGCGAGGAAAGAATACAGAGTGGAGTTTGAGCTCACCAGGTGCGCTTGCTGTGGATACATCTACAAAAAACCCCTTTGGATACAGTGGCAATGGAAAGAAGGGGAACTTCACAGCATTCTATTCAGACAAAGAGCTGGCTTCTGTTCAATGAACTGCTACTACAAAATGAATGAATGAATGAATGTTTTTGTTTACTTGAGTTGGAAACAAATGGCGCTTTTCCACTACACAGTACCAGCTCGCCTCGGCTCGACTCGACTCGGCTCTGTTTGGTTTTCCACTGTGTAAAAGTTGTACCTGTACCGGCTTCCAGGTACTTTTTTTCGTACCACCTCCGGCGAGGTTCCAAGCGAGCTGAGGCGAGCTAAGGCGATACTAAAATGTGACGTGAAAACACAGCAGACTGCTGATTGGTCAGAGAGAATCGTCACTATTCACTGCGTCATCATTGCACGCGCCAGCAATAGTATCCAGAATAACCCCGCTATTTTTAAAAAGTTTGGCCAGAGATTGCGTGACATATCCAATCCATTACATATTATGGCAACTCGGAAGAATAGGGGTTATGCCCAACAGGCTTCCGTTTTCTGCTAAACAGGTCTTGTTGCTTCCGGTTCACGCGTTTTGCATATCCCTCTTTAAATATGAACATGATTTACTCAAGATTCATTCAAAGTAGACACTAAAAATGATCATAACCAATGTCCATCACATATGTGGATTGATATATAAAAGTTTTAAATTTTTATTCTTTTCACTGACATTTATATATAAATATCGAATGAAACGTCCACAATAAACAGCTGGCTTGTTTAACTGATTACCTTAAAAGTCCGTCGATATCGCCATTATTTATTACGGCTATTAACATTTGCACATTATTAACATTATTACATTTGCACATTGTCTTGCCCATAACTGCACATTCCATTTTCTGTATATTTATTATATCCATTGCTACTTTTTTCTACTATTGTATTGTTGTTATTGTTATTTTATTCTATATTGTACATAATGTAAATTAATCCATATTTCTCTATATTTTAATTTGTAAAATTCTCTTATTCTCTTTCTATACTGGAATTTCCTTCTCTAAATTCTAAATTTTATAGGTTATCAGCTGTCATATAAGCATTTCACTTCATAACATATTGTGTATGACTGTGTATGTGACAAATAAAATTTGAATTTGAATATTTTTTTGTGAATAAAGCTGTGTCTGTTTGCTAAATTGGTTGTCATTTAGCAGAAAGTTACTAAACACTTGACTAATTTTTCAATTCAGTGGTGTTTTATTACCTAGTTTTCTCTATCAAGCAAAACATTGTTTTCAGGGTAATATATTACAATAGGTTTTGTTTGTTAAAATTAATGAATTAACTAACATTAACTATGGGCAATCTATTTGTTACAGTATTTTTAAAGCTTTGTTAGTATTAGTTAATAAAAATACAGCTGTTCATTGTTTGTTCACTTCACAGTGCATTAATGTTAATAAATACAACTTTTAATTTACTTTAAGCTAAGAACAGCTAGTGACTGTGTTAAGAGGCTTTTGTATCCTGAAATTAGTTGTAATTTGTTTTTGATTACTATATTTACTATATATTATAAGTTTTGTAAACCTTTTTTTATTGTAAAAGACTACAATATGTAAAAATAAGAATATACAATAAAATGTTAAAACAAAATAATAGTAATGAAATAGCGAAACTATAACCTAAACTTGCCGTGGTGATGACGTCAGTAACCCGCGCCATGCAGGCAGTTTTCGCAAAACCTTTTGACACACCCCCTACCTTTAGGCACGCCCCTACCTTTCAGCACTCCCATTGCTCCAGGCTGCAGTTATCCCTACTTGTCTTTAGTACAGATTGTCTAAGAGTATTGAGTGCAAAGTGTTTTTAAAATCTGCCAAATTATCAAGCATATAACATCAATATACAACTTTCATCAACACCAATTTAATTGCTCCTGCTAACATAAGATAACCACTGACACACTCTCAGAAGGGATCAGTAGGCTACATTATGAACAATCAATCAACATTCTTTGATCAAATGTTCTTTTCTGTTTCATTTTGCAAACACAGCTTTAAATCAACCAGAGAGAAAACGGATGTTAGAACTGAAAGGCTCAAGAGCGCAACTAAAGCAAACACTGATCACATTAACGGTAAGTTCAAAAGAAAAAAATCAACATCTCAACTTCTGTTCTCAATAATAACTTTTTAGACAAACTGGTTAGTAATGAGTGAAGCTGGTGCTGCTGTTTGTGGAGTTTCTGTTTCTCTTTCATTCTGCTTGTTAACATTATCAGTTCAACTCTGCTTCAGTGTTCATTTAAAGGTTCCATATTGTACACATTTCTGGAGGTTTATTTTAGTTGTTGATGTCCTTAAGAATATATATTTGAGATATAAGTGCCAAAATCCATCTCAATATATTTTTACAGCTCCTTTTTTAGGAGCTCTGTCAAAAACAGGTCGAGTTTGGTCCATCTAATTAATATTAATGAGCCTCTCTTCTGATTGGCCTGTTGTTTTCTGAGTGACGAACAGCCAGGCCAATCACAGGTAACTACGGTCATGTATGCTGTAAGCGAGCTCAGAGCAATAGAGAGTGCCTAGCCTGCTGATACTCAACAAGATATTTCAGAATGATCATTAATGTTTTTTTTTTTTCAAACACCGACTGCAGTAAGCTACATAACTGTTGCTTTAGTAAAGCCCCTTTCACAATGCACACTGATTCTGGAAAATTTACCAAGTGCACCTGTCTGCAGCCTGCAGATCGAGGCGGGGCTGAATCTGGGGTGGGGCTGCACGTGTCGCCCCGCCCCAGATTCAGCCCCGCCTCGATCTGCAGGCTGCAGACAGGGGCTTCTCAAATTTATGGGAACGAGCGCTGTGTGAACAAAAGCCAGAGCTATAAAGGCAGTGTTGTAGGGATGATGCACATTATCAGAGGCGGACAATCCAAGTGCCATGAGTAAAAGTCCTCCCCAGTATTTTGTTCCAATCACCTGGATTTGCTAATTAGCACAGTTTTTCAGCCAGGAGGTCTGAGATTATACCAAGTAATTCTTTTTGAGTCTCAAGTGAAATCCCAAGCCCCTAAAGAGTTAAAGTTAATGAGATAACTGAATGATGATTGCATTAGTGATGAACACCTGTTATTACAGAGGATCAGATGTCTATGTTTTACTGGTGTAAATGATGTCACCATTGTGGAGATCAGTATTTGCTTTAGTTGGGCTCTTGACCATTGTGTCTTGAGTTAGATCTCTCTGTTACATTGTGTATGATGTTGTAATGCAATGGGATCAAGGCTATATCTTTAACAGTCAATAGCTATTTATATATGGTGAAACAGTCATCACATCATATTATTTGTTTAAATTTTGTACTATCAAATCTGCAGTGTATAAGCAAAATGTTCCTCTAACAGTTACAGTGAATTCATGTATTACCTGTATAATACATACTAATCATCTGTACTACTTTGACACACACACAGAGATCAAGAACCAGCATATGAATCTCAACAATGGTGACAATCAACAAAACATTTCATGCTGCAGTGCATGCTGGGTAACAGCAGAGTAAAACCTCTTGTCACCACTGCTGAGGAGCGTATGATTAGTGTTCATATCTTAAAGCCTGGACTAATGCAATTTTTTTCTGACAATATTGAATCATTACAGTGACATTAGTTTAGACAGATCTTTTTATTGCAGTTATACAACAGCTATTTGTCATTCAGCAAATCAAATAGAGAGACCACTTCATGATGCTCATCCAAATTAATTGGGAGTATGTCAAGAGTGTGAGCTAAACTACTGCTGCAAGCTTTTGATTCAGCAATGCCCTAATGCTTGCCGTAAAACAAGATTGAAGTTACTTTAAGTTACCCCAAGAGTCAAGAGACAAACTAAAGCAACCATTGACCACAATGATGGTGGCACTGTGTTTTTTTTTATTTCTTTTCTTGACCAATAAAGCATCAACATCTAAACCTCTGTTAATTCTCAATAAGAGATTCTGCAGACATGAAATAAAGTCAGTCTGGTTAGTAATGAGTGAAGCTGGTGATGCTGTTTGTGGAGATGTTTAATCAGATTTGAGAGATGAAATGTTTTGTTCAGTTGATTCAAGTCAGTTGTAGTTCTTGTGTTTCTCTTTTCTTCAATGATGCTGCTTGTTAACAGCAGGTGTTCATCACTAACACAATCATCATTCACTTATCTCATTAACTTTAACTCTTTAGGGGCTTGGGATTTTACTTGAGACTTGCTTGAGATTTAAAAGGAATGACTTGGTCCAATCTCAGACCTCCTGGCTATAAAAAACTGTGCTAATTAGCAAATCCAGGTGATTGGAACAAAATACTGGGGAGGACTTTTACTCATGGCACTTGGATTGTCCGCCTCTGCACATTATCATGCGACTCTTCACGACAAAAAAAAAAAAACGTGCAAAGTGGAATGAAGCGGCGATCGGGCAGAGCCAGCTCCTCACTATCAGCGCTGAAGCACAGTTTGTTCAGGTTAGTTTCAGTTTCGTGAAACGTACGCGTTGCATTACATCTCACATCCAAACGTCACATGTCTTTATGGGTTGTGTGTAAAGCACGCACAGATTCCGGAAAACAACTGTGAATGAACCAAATTAAACAATTCCAGAACAAATCGTGGGACACATTATCCGTGTATTTACCGGAATGGCTGTGTGAAAGAGGCTGAAGTTGACGTGCCACTGGTCTCTTATATTCACGTTGTTCTGAAGCCTGTGCAATGATGTAGTTTCAACATCTATCAACTGAACAGGGTTTTCTCCACTTGTTTCCGTGTTGTTGTTGCTCAACAATGGAATGGATGCGTTGTTTTCTGGGTTTGACAAAAGGAGGGTGGGACGGTGGTTGGTGTTCGGGGTGGTGACTGAAGGTGGTGACTGAGTAGATCGGACGTCACATTGTTACGGAAGTCACAGCGGCTCGTGAAAATGAACAGCTACTTTAAGCAGGCTGTGTGCAGTTTACTGTGGATTGACTGTTTTGAAACTCATATGGTAGTTACATAGCCCCTAGACCTCAGTTATCATGAAAAAAGCCAGGAAATTTCGATTTTGACAATATGGGACCTTTAACACTCTGTATTGTGGGACCAAATACACTTTGTGTTAATAGATTTGTTTTTGTATTGCATTCATTTTAACTGGTTAACAATAGCACATCTATGCAGATTGTGTGATTTTTAGCACATTAATGTGTTATTTTAACACACTGCCTTGTGTTAAGAAGAATAACACACTGGTTGTGTTAAAATTTATTTAACACAAAATGTGTTGTCCTTAACTAGACACACAGATGTGTTAAGATATAACACATGTTGTGTTGTTTTAACATATATTTAACACGTTAATCTGTCATAATTTGTGATTTGACACATGAGTGTGTTAAATATTTTCAAAATATCAACCTTTGTTAAGACGAATAACACACTGGTTGAGTTCAAATTAACACAAAATGTGTTGTGCTTAATATAACACACAAGTTGTTTTTAACATCTGTTTTAAGAGTGTAAAGTTAAAATGTTTTGAGAATAAAAAGGTTTTTGAAAAATCTACATTTCTAGAAAGATCTAGAAAATTCTGGATCTGAGAATGATTTTTTCCACATAGTGGTTCAAGGCTTCCATACACTCTAAAAAATCGCACTGTAAAATAACAGTAATCTACTGGCAGCTGTGGTTGCCAGCGTTATACTGTTATTTTACAGCTCTCTACCGTTAATTTACAGCTCTTCATTTTTACAGTATGTTACCGTTATTATACCATGTGGTAACTCATTTTGTTTTGGAAACCAATTGCTTCAAACCAATTCAAAAAAACGATTGTTTATATGGCGTTAGTACAGTGATTTTATTTTTATTTTAGTCCACTAAGAAGAAATATTTCTTAATATAAACCCACAAACACTTAAAGTGTAATAAGGAAGCAACCGACTTTTACTCAAATCTTTATAGATTGTCATTAACTAACAAAAGTACAAATTTGTGTAACAAAGTGCTTAGTAAAGAGATTGTCACTATATCAGCAATTCCACAATTACTGTCTTTAAATAAAGCAGCAAAACATCAGTGCTTGTGGCTCATCATTCTCCAGCACAATGGTCACCCACAAAACTAAATTAAACTAACAGATCTCTCTTGTACAAAAACACACCAGTTAGGCACAATTAAATATTTACTCTCCTTACCAGTTAATGACTTTGCATAATTGTATTTCTATGAACATTCACTAATATTTTAGAGAAAATAACTTGATTTGCTTAGTAAAGCTGACTGTTGTGTTTTACAGTATATTACTGTTTTTTCTTGAATTAACAGTAATCTACTGTTGCCGTAAATTAATTACAGTTTATTACTGTTAAATTACATTTCATGCTGGTTTTTTTTCATCGTGCATCTTTAACCCTTTAAAACCCACTGCATAATCCTCAGTTTTAAATGAACACTTATAATGTGTCAACACTACAGAGAGTTTGAGTTAATGAGATAATTATATGATTGATCACGTTCTGATTGAGCATTAGTGATGAACACCAGCTGTTAACAAACAAAATTGCTGAAGAAAAACACAAAAACAACTGACTTCAGCCACAGCCTTAGATGAAATCAACTGAAATAAAAGAAGACATTAAATCTCTCAAGATCTGATTAAACTCCTAAAACTGCATTACCAGCTTCACTTATTACCACACTGAATTTATTTCTGTCAGATGTCTACAGAAGAGAGTTGCAGAGGTTTAGATGTTTGTTTGTTTTTTCACTACCACGGTGGAGATCAGTGTTTACTTTAGTTGGACTCTTGAACCTTGACATTTTAAAGCTATTTTTTATTGTTGTAATTCTGTGTGTTTGCAACATGCTGGTTATGGTAAAAAAAAAAAAAATGAAAGACAAGAAAAAATCTAGAGTTGTCTATGTTTTGTTAAAGGAACACTCCACTTTTTTTGGAAATATGCTCATTCTCCAACTCCCCCCGAGTTAATAAGTTGATTTTTACCGTTTTGAAATCCATTCAGCCGTTCTCCTGTTCTGGCGACATCACTTTTAGCATAGCTTAGCATAAATCATTGAATCCTATTAGACCAATAGCATCGCGTTCAAAAATGACCAACGAGTTTCGATATTTGTCCTATTTAAAACTTGACTCTTCTGCAGTTATATCGTGTACTAAGACCAGCGGAAATGTAAAGATACGGTTTTCTAGGCCGGTAAGATTAGGAACTACACTCCCATTCCGGCGTAATAGTCAAGGAAGTTTGCTGCCGTAATATGGCCGAAGCAGGCGCAGTAATACCACACAGCACATGTGCAAATGTTTACTTCCGTCAACATATCCAACGTGCATGCACAGCACAGACAGCATTCCTCGCCATGGAGACATTTTTGAGAGACGATTTAGAAGATATTTACTTTGGTGCAGATCCTGAACCGTATCAGTTTGAACCAGAATTCACTGAAGCTAAGGTTTTGGTACGCGAAAGACAAGAAAGTGTGTCTGAACTGCCTGGGACAGAAGGGATGAGGAGAGCAGATTCGAGCTGGTGGGGCTTGCCAACCCATGCCAACTGAAAGTGAGTGCCTGTGTTGTCGCGAGTGGGACCAGGTATTGCCATCGATGGCAAGGGTGGATCTACCTGATGAGGAAGTGTCAGGTCGCAACATCCGAGGACTTGGATGCAATGCTGCATCCTGCAGTAGTAGACTTTTTTTCCGGTTTGATCAAATAAACTAGAAAAAACGTCACACGCCGAGTGGACCTAATGGCCAGCTGTCGCAAGAGTAAGTTATTCCTGCAACCACTACAATATATAATATAAAGATTTTAAATGCATACTGTCAGTTTGCATTTTCAGGCTTATATTCATGATGTACACTTTTAGTCAAAACTGACTTTAAACACCACCGACTGTTCGCAATAACTTTCTTTTGCAATCATACATGGAATTTGGTCATAGCAAATACTAGGCCAACTGTTCGCCCAAAACTACTCTTCAGGGGTTGCATTTCACAGGTAACGTTAGCCAACAATATCATGTTTCACTTACAGCCGTGGGCGATGCTCCTTGTTGTCCTGTCTGTAACGTTAGTTTGAAGATTGTTGGGATCGCCGTGTCCTTTAGACGCCGTGCTGTAGTACCGGTAAAACTATCCAAATAGTCATCTGGTTCAAAATCCTCGGAGCAAACAAGCCATTTCTTGATCGTTGCTAACGGTGTTTTGAGATCCATGTTCAGAGCAGCCAGCCATTGATTCATTAGTCGGAATTGCTTTTTTTTTTCGTGGGATTTCTATGAAACATGGTAGTAGAGTACGTCTTCGACTTACTATCACAGCCCCTTACAATGCACATAACCATAGCTAATCACACAAAGGTAAATCCAGCCACTAACAATTTACCAGCTGCAACTCTGACAGCTGCAACAACCGGAATTACACAAACTTAGCACCGGTCACATTGGAAGTTACCTAGCTGGGAATCCAATTTCAGGCGCTTTGTGATATTAATGCGCCTGCTTCGGTCATGTTACGGCAGCAAACTTCCTTGACTATAACGCCGAAATGGGAGTGAAGTTCCTAATCTTATCGGCCTAGAAAACCGCTGCTTTACATTTCCGCTGGTCTTAGTACACGATATAACTGCAGAAGAGTCAAGTTTTAAATAGGACAAATATCGAAACTCGTTGGTCATTTTTGAACGCGATGCTACTGGTCTAATAGGATTCAATGATTTATGCTAAGCTATGCTAAAAGTGATATCGCCAGAACAGGAGAACGGCTGAATGGATTTCAAAACGGTAAAAATCAACTTATTAACTCAGGGGGAGTTGGAGAATGAGCCTATTTCCAAAAAAAGTGGAGTGTTCCTTTAATGACACAGGTTTTATCCAGTGTCTTTTCTTTCATTGAATATTGATGCTAGATTTAACAAAACAAAAACTGAGTATCTAGTTATGAAAACACCACTCATTTAAAAAAATAAAAAACATCTTTGGTATAGTTTAGATACACACATCAAGAATCACGTATGAACAATGATGATATCTCAACAATGATGAGGTTTTGTGTTGATACCCAGCATGCATTGCAGCATGAAGCTTTCTAATTGTCACCATTGTTGAGATTCATGTGCTGATTCTTCATGTCTCCATTTGAGTGTAAATGCAACAGTAGTTTTATAAAATATCTATTGAATCTTCTATTTTTCTTGATTGCCACATTGCCAAAAAATCTGCTACACAGCAAAATCCCCAGTGTTAATTAAATACTCTGAATTTGGACACATATAGACACTGAAGCAGTGTTGAAGTTAACGAGGTAATTAGGTGATTAACAAAGTGATGATTGATCATTATTGAAGACACCTGATGTTAATAAGCAGAATCACGAAAGGAGAAAACCAACATTTTTAAGCAACCATTATAGAGGTTGATGTTTGCATTAGTTAGGCTCTTGACCCTTACATCTTCAATATTAGGTCTTGTTTGATTGCAATTATTGAGCTATAACAGCCAGACAAGCCAAGAGCAAAAGTCATCAGGTGGCATTGACTGTGCTTCACATAATCGTCATATAGTGACTTGAGTATTTGACATAGGATTTCCTTACAGACAAGAAACGTTGAACAAAAGAGCAATCAGTTTCGGCATAATCAGACTGATGATGAAAACAAGAGCTTATTTAATTTTAGACACACAGACATGAAGAATCAGCGTGAGAACCACAACAACGGTGACCATCAAAAAGCATGTTGTAACCAATCAGAACTCATCCATAACTCCCATCATGCATTGCGGCATTAATAAATTATATATGAGAGTTCAGAGTTGATCTGAATATGCCATTTGTCACCATTGTTGAGGTTAATGGGCTGGTTCTTGATGTCTATGTGTGCCTATGTAAAAGGCTTTTTTTTAAAAACAGGTTGTAAAAAAATATATTCAAAAAGTATAGGAAGTGCTGGATCTTCTATATCTAGTAAAGGCTATTACAATAAGAAAAAAAAATAAAAAACTAATAGATTATACACTAGGTGATTCATGTGAAACAATGAATATGTTAAAACATAATCATCACCTGATGACATGAGCTTATGTCTGGCTGTTTTAACTCAAATACAGCAGTCAAACAACACCTAATATTGTAGATCTAAGGGTCAAGAGCCCAACTAATGCAAACATTGACCGCTATAATGGTTGCTTAAAACTTTTGGTTTTCTCCTTTGGTGATTCTGCTTATTAACATCAGGTGTCTTCAATAATGATCAATCATCACTTTGTTAATCACCTAATTATCTCGTTAACTTCAACACCTTCAGTGTCTATATGTGTCCACACTCAGAGTGTTATATTAACACTGGGGATTTTGCTGTGTGCTGTAACACACTTGGTGGAAAAACAACAACATATAGATCATGTTCATGCTCAACTAAAAATAGCCAACATCAACTGACCAGCATTACTAACTAATGCATCATAAAAACCCAATTATAGCAAAAATATCTATGTTTAAACATCAAGAGTCAGGAGCCCAATTAAATTAAAGCAAACACTGATCTCCACAATGGTATCGTCAAACAAAACAAAACATCATCATCTAAACATCTGTTCATTCTCAATAAGATCTTCTATAGACATCTGACAGAAATCAAATCTGTCCGGTTAGAAATGTGTGAAGTTGGTAAAGTTGTGTGTTGAGTTGTTTAAATTTTCAGTTGATTTCATCTAAGGCTGTGGCTGAAGTCAGTTCTATAGTTCTTGTGTTTGTCTTGTTTCTCTGTCAATCAGTGATTCTGCTCATTAACAGCTGCTGTTCGTCAGTGTCTGAAGTCACTCATTAGTTTTCATTATCTCTGTAAGGTGGACTATATTAGTAAACTCATGTAGGGAATAGGGAATGAGGGTGTAGAGTTGGATTTGAAACACAGTCTCTGAGTGTCGATTTTGAACGCTGTTAATTCACGATACATAGCAGCAGGCTACTTTTCGATATTGACAAATAATACTCAGAATGCACTATTTTAATGGAAAACAGCATGTTACTGTCAAAATTTGGCCGTTTTTTTACAGCAATTTTTAACAGTGTACATGAGTATGGATGAACAGAATTTAGTTTAGAAATGAAAAAAGGAAAAAATAAAATAAAATAAGAACTTGAACATCAGACTACATTACCAGCTGTGCTTGTTTCTGGTCTGACTGTTGAAACAGTGCTGCTGATAGTAGCAACTGAAAAAAAGAAACAATGACAGATGAATATTAATGATTCAGCAATAACACAAATAATACAAAGAGCTCATGTGAATATAATCACCTGCACAGTAATAGCACAGAGTTGGACTAACCAGCTCATAGACATAATAATTGCCTTGACAGGCTTTGAATTTAATGGAGTAAGACCCGTAACATCAGCAGTAACTGCCATCATTACCACAGACATCTCTAATTCTGGTAATTATTAAAAAATGTTTTGTCCTCTGTAGTTTTTTCCTTTATCCAAAAATCAAACAAATAAACAAATCATTGACTAAAATTGTTATTAGGGGCCAAGCACTGAAAGTGTAAAGACACTCCATTACAATCGTTTTCAACACTGATAATAAATCAGCATATTAAAATGATTTCTGGAGGATCATGTGACTCTAAAGACTGGAGTAATGGATGAAAATTTAGCATTGCATCAAAAAATATATATATATATATATATATATATATTTTAAAGAAAAATAAATATTTTTAATTGCAATAGTATCTCACAATATTACCATTTTTGCTGCATTTGTGATCAAATAAATGATAAGCATAAGTTAATACTTGTAAATAACACTTCATATGAACTGTATTCAAATTGAAATAATATGGCTGGGCCCTAAAGTTAAGAAGAGCAAAAAAAAAAAAAAAAAAAAAAAAAACATTGTTTGTTGCACATTTATTTGTTTGTAGTTGTCTCTGGACCTAAGCAAACTACTATTTCGATTGACTGATTAATTTAGTACAACAGCGTTTTAGTGCCATGTAAAAAAAAAAAATCTAAGATTACAAGAATACAATAATATTTCAATATAATATAACAGTCATTATATAATAATATGACAAATAAGTATATATATTATATATTATATTAATATCCTGCTAACTCAGCTAACTCAGCTCTCTGTGCCCACGTCGGTCTGTCAGTGGATCAACAGCTTCCTGACAGACAGGCAGCAGCTAGTGAGGCTGGGAAAATTCTCATCCAGCACCCGTACTATCAGCACTGGCGCCCCTCAGGGTTGTGTCCTCTCCCCACTGCTCTTTTCCCTGTACACTAATGACTGTACCTCCAAAGACCCCTCTGTCAAGCTCCTGAAGTTTGCAGACGACACCACACTCATCGGCCTCATTCAGGACGGTGACGAGTCTGCTTACAGACAGGAGGTTAAAGAGCTGGCTGTCTGGTGCAGTCATAACAATCTGGAGCTCAACACACTCAAAACTGTGGAAATGATCATAGACTTCAGGAAAAAAAACTGCTCTCCCCCCACTCACCATCATGAACAGCACTGTAAACACAGTGGAGTCATTCAGGTTCCTTGGAAATACCATCTCTCAGGACCTGAATTGGGACATTCACATAGACTCCATTGTGAAAAAGGCCCAGCAGAGACTGTACTTTCTCCGCCAGCTGAGGAAGCTCAACCTGCCACAGGAACTGCTGAAACAGTTTTACTCTGCCATTATTGAATCCATCCTCTGCACTTCAATTACTGTCTGGTTCAGCTCAGCTACCAATTCTGATCTCAGAAGACTATGTCGGATAGTCCGGACTGCCGAACGAATCATTGGTACAACCCTCCCTACCCTTCAAGATCTCTACTTATCCAGAGTACGAAAAAGGGCTGCCAAAATTACTCTGGACCCCTCACATCCAGCACACTCGCTTTTTGAACTGTTACCATCTGGTCGGCGCTACAGAGCACTGAGCACTAGAACGACCAGACACCGAAACAGTTTCTTTCCTCAGGCAATCCATCTCATGAACACTTGATCGTGGAACATACAACACTATACACTCTTTACTCATTTTTCCGTTATTTATTTAAAGCACATACTTACTTCCATTCAAATGTCTTTGCTATTTTTGCACATTGTCTGTCTTGTATACTTGTATATTGTTCTGTTTATAATATGTATCGTCTTGTCACTGTCATTCTGTAGCACTGTGGAGCTCTGTCACAAAAACAAATTCCTAGTATGTGTAAACATACCTGGCAATAAAGCTCATTCTGATTCTGATTCTGATTCTGATATTACGAAAAAAGTCGAAATATTTCATTAATAAAGTTGAAATATTTTGTGAATAAAGTCAAAATATTACAAGAATAAAGTTCAAAAATTACAAGAAGAAAGTTTAAATATTTTGTGAATAAACTTGAAATATTTTGTGAATAAAGTTTAAATATTTTGTGAATAAAGTCAAAATAATATGAGAATAAAGTCGAAAAATTACAAGAAGAAAGTTTAAATATTTTGTGAATAAAGTCAAATTAATATTATAATAAAATAAAAATATTACAAGAATAAAGTTGAAATATTTTGTGAATAGTCAAAATAATATGAGAATAAAATTTTGACTTCACAAAATATTTCAACTTAACTCTCGTAATATTTATATTTTATTATATTATTATTTTGACTTTATTCAAAAATATTTAAACTTTATTGTTGTAATATTTCAATTTCATTCTCGTAATATTTTGTGAATAAAGTCAAAATAAATTTTATAATAAAATCGAAATATTTTATTATAATATGTGACCCTGGACCACAAAACCAGTCTTAAGTCGCTGGGGTATATTTGTAGCAATAGCCAAAAATACATTGTATGGGTCAAAATTATTGATTTTTCTTTTATGTCAAAAATCATTAGGATATTAAGTAAAGATCATGTTCCATGAAGATTTTTTGTAAAATTCCTACTGTAAACCTATCAAAATGTAATTTTTGATTAGTAATATGCATTGTTAAGAACTTAATTTGGACAACTTTAAAGGTGATAATCTCAGTATTTTGATTTTTTGCACCCTTAGATTCCAGATTTTCAAATAGATGTATCTCGGCCAAATATTGTCCTATCCTAACAAACCATATATCAATAGAAAGCTTATTTATTGAGCTTTCATATGATGCATATATCTCAGTTTTGTAAAATTTTACCTTATGACTGGTTTTGTGGTCCAGGGTCACATATTATTAAAATAATATTATTATTCAAAAGTAAAGTTGAAATATTTGAAATAAAGTCAAAATAATATGACAAAGTCAAAATATTACAAGAATAAAGTCGAAATTATTTGAGAATAAAGTCAAAATGTTTTGAAAAATAAAGTAGAAATATTAGCCCTATGAGAATAAAGTTAAATTATTACGAGAATAAAGTTAAAATGTTTTGAGAATTTTTTTTTTTTTTTTTGAAAACAGAAAAAAAAAAAAACTACAACATTTCTGGAAAGATCTAGAAAATTCTGGATCTGAGAATGATTTTTTCCACATAGTGGTTCAAGGCTTCTATACATGAGTATGGATGAACAGAATTTAGTTTAGAAATTAAAAAAGGAAAAAATAAAAAATAAAATAACTTGAATATCAGACTAGATTACCAGCTGTGCTTGTCTCTGGTCTGACTGTTGTAACAGCGCTGCTGATGTTAGTAACAACTGAAAAAAACAATGACTGATGAATATGAATGAATCAGCAATAACACAAATAATACAAAGAGCTCATGTGAATATAATCACCTGCACAGTATGCTAAACTGCACCCAGCTGGTCTGACCAGCTCATAGACATAATAATTGTCTGGACAGGCTTTGACTTTAATGGGGTAAGACCCGATATAGCAGCAGTAACTGCTATAGCCACCACAGACATCTCGAGTGACGACTCCATCCTGTACTGTTGGGTGTCCACCACGAATCCACAGTGGGAAACGAGTGCCACAGCTATACTGAGCAACACATGTGTCTGGGATCTGAGCGCTCACATTGTTAATGAAGAGACGATACCAGCCGCTCCAGGTGACAGACTGGTCACACTTTATGACTGGATCATTTGTATTATTGGTGGATCTCCATGGATCGTCCAGCACAGTGTAGTTGTAGCAGGGGTCAACAGAAGGATACACTGCAAAATAAATACATAAATAATTCAATATATAAATTAAAGCATGTTGAATTAAAAGCATAATTTTATTTTAATAATCTTATTTTAAATAGTAATTTCATTGTAAATTACTGTAAACCACAAAGCACAAATTAAAACAACAAGAACAGCTATTTATGTTAATAATGTGATTACATCATCACTGCATGTGAACTTACTTCATTTAATCAACTAAAGATTATTTCTTGACAAACTAAACACCGCTCTACTTTTTGATTCTGAAACTCAACTAATTAAACCTAAAAACACAAATGTAACTCAAACCTTTCTGAGTTCATCACAGTATCAACAACATGCAGCATTTTAATAAGGATCTTCTCTCACAAGCAGAAAAAGTGTCTCTTCGGGTCTGTCACATGTGAGGTTAAACTTAAGTGTTACGGATTTTCCTCTGAAAATGAGTGTGAAAGTGGCTTATGTTACTTAGTTACTTTTTATGTGAAGTATTTCAATAATACTTGGGCAGGGCACGCTTTTTTTCTTTTTTCAAGTTCTATTTTTGGCAAATGAAAAAGCCCTTTCACACCAAAATCCTCAGGCTGAAGGAAAAGTAAATTCACGTTTGTACACCAGAATGTCTTCACACTCTAAAAAATGTTGGGTTGTTTTTTTAACCCAACTGCTGGGTTAAGCCTGTTGGGTCATTTAGTTCAAGTGCACCTGTCTGCAGCCTGCAGATCGAGGCGGGGCTGAATCTGGGGTGGGGCTGCACGTGTCGCCCCGCCCACATGCCTTCTCATTGGTTGTAGGTAAATTAATGACGTCGCGCAACATCCCTCCCACAACTCATCTCGTTGGTTTGTGAAATGGATTGACGTCGCTGCCACGATAAACAGGAAATGCAGTTGGAAACTATACTTATGAATTATACGTTTTATATAAACGCTGAATCCTTTGCTTATTTATTCAGCTTTCAGATGTGTACAAATCTCAATTAAAAACGTACGCTTATGACTGGTTTGTGGTCCAAGGTTACATACATTTACAAGCAAGACATCTTTCCGCTGTTTAGTTATCCCCTTTCTGGCAATCCGTGACTGTAATGGCGATCTATTCCTCTTAGTTCTCCGCCATTTCCATAGGGGATCGGCACAAAGGATTTGACGCGTAAAACCACAAACTTGCAGTGTAACAGTTTACTTTTCGTTTGTCAGGATACCACAAAAATCAAAAATCAAACTTAAGAACTTTTTACACTTTTTCAAGCTTCAATTTAAATATGGTTTCAAAGAACGGTCAAAAGACTGCACTGTAAAAAACAACCTATAGAATCTACTCAATAAAATGAGGTAAACTGATGTAACAATTTGCACTCAGTTTGTTTGGGTAGATTCTATCCTATATATCTGAGTAAAGAATACCTGAATTTAAGAATCTACTCAATAAAATGGGGTAAACTGAGGAAACAATTTACACAGTTTGTTTGGGTAGATTCTATCCTATATATCTGAGTAAAGAATACCTGAATTTATCAGCTAAGAAAAAAAAAAAAAATAGGTAAAGTCTACACAGCAAAAAGCGCAGTATTAAATGAACTCTCCCGGGAGTTTATTTGAGTCCATACTCAGAGTGTTAAAATCAACACTGAAGCAGTGTCAAAGCTAATCAGGTAATTAAGTGATTCATTGAGTGGTGATTGAAAATGATTGAAGACACCAAAATCTTTATGTCACCATTATAGTGGTCAGTGTTAGCATTAGTTGGGCTCTTGACCTGTAGCTTTTTAGCATTAAGTTTTGTTTATCTAAACCAGCCAGACAAGCTATAGAGCAAAAGTCATGCAGTGGTGATAATTCTGGATTAAAATAAGCTGAATTTGCGCCACTGGAATCGTTTAGAGTGTAGTCTTTCAGTTCTATATTCTTTATTTATTACAACTGCTTTGGGGTTTCACAGCAGCAAAAAATAATAATAAAGCTTGTTTTTTTTTATTGGCCTTTTTACAAGCTCCTCTGATCAAAATTTTTTTAAAAGTTGCTCTTTTAGGCACACACAGGCATCAGGAATCAGCATATGAATCTCAACAATGGTGACAAACAGCATATTCAGAAACAGATCAACTCTAAACATCACGGAAATAATCAGCTCATAATTTATTCATGCCGCAATGCATGATGGGAGACACGGATGAGTTTTGATTGGCTACAACATATGTTTTTGATGGTCACCATTGTTGTGATTCTCATGCTGATTGTTGATGTCTGTGTGTCTATATCTAAAATATGTGTATACTTTTGTCAAAATAAGCTTCTAAAACACCTCTCTGATTAATCCAGTGTAATTAACATAAAATATAACTCAGTTATTCAGGTCATTACATTATGACTTTGTCAAAGCATGTTCAACACCATATAATCTAATTTCTCCTGGTTTGTCTGACCGTTATAACTCAATTAGAGTACCCAAACAAAACCCAATGTTAAGAAGTTAATGGTAAAGAGCTAAACTAATGCTAACACTGACCACTATAATGGTGACTTACAAAATTAGATTTTCTCCTTTTGGTGATTCTGCTTTTTAACATCACACAGGTCTTTAATAATGGTCAATCACCACTCAATGAATAACTTAATTACCTCAATAACTCTAACACTGCTTCAGTGTTCATTTTAATACTCTTGAGTATGGACTCAAACTATTGGGAGAGTTCATTTAATACTGGGCTTTTTGCTGTGTAGACTTTACCTACTTTTTTTAGTTTGTCTTAGCTGATCAATTCAGGTATTCTTTACTCAGATATATAGGATAGAATCTACCAAAACAAACTATGCAAATTGTTACATCAGTTTACCCCATTTTATTGAGTAGATTCTATAGGTTGTTTTTTACAGTGTGTCTACCATCAAGCCCCTTCCTTCTTCCTCAACGGTTGCTTACGCATACGTATTACGTATGATCTTACAGTTAACCTATGATAGGGCATGTACGCAATATAATGTCACAAAATATGCAAACTATATCAAATAAAAATAATAACTCTTAATACAAATAATATAATATTACAGAAAAATGTTATAAATTTCTAAATGTTCTTTATGGCTCTAACACTCCGGCCCCTAATTGTCTAGGCCTATAGCATAACAATTAGCTTTTCAAATACTTAAATGGAGCCATAAATAGTTCTCTTTCCTTAAAACAGTCCTTTTGCAAAGTCCACAATTTAAATGTACAGTCTCTATGTAAACTCTTACTCCTTTTCTGCTTCTTGCAATAAGCAGAGTTTTGTTACTGGTCTTTCCAACTGACAAGTTTTTGTCTGAACACAAGCACGTCGGACAATACCAGACGCATCAGGTATGGTCTTGAGTATTCTTCCCATTATCCAAGAATTTCTGGGGGCAGAATGGTCTACGATGAGAACAATGTCTCCGGGTACCAAATTTCTTTTCAGTTTCTGCCACTTTTGTCGTTCCTGCAATAGTGGCAGATATTCCTTAGTCCATCTAGACCAAAA
This sequence comes from Garra rufa, assembly GCF_049309525.1. NCBI lineage: Eukaryota > Metazoa > Chordata > Actinopteri > Cypriniformes > Cyprinidae > Garra > Garra rufa. The sequence goes on along the minus strand of NC_133367.1, from coordinate 50,755,553 downwards.
GAGGTCTGCCATATATTGAACTTGTCTCCATCTTTTGTGTGAATAACAGTCCTCTTTCACAAACACTCCTGGAGGCATGATTGGTTGTTTTCTCATGATGAGAAGATGATTTGGAGTCAAAGGCTCCAAATCGTTTGGGTCATCCGATGCTTTAGTTAGCGTCCGGTCATTGATAATTGCTTCAACCTCACACAAAACCGTGTAAAGCCCTTCATCATCTAATACCTGCTGATTTAACACTGAGTTAAAAACTTTTCGAACTGTGCGTATTTGTCTTTCCCATACTCCACCTTGATGGGATGCTGCCAGAGTATTGAAAATCCACTTAATTCCCTTTTGGACAAGGAACTCATCTATTTTGGACTGATCTAAGTCTCGGATAGATACTTTAAGCTCTCTTTCAGCCCCAGTGAAGTTCGTACCATTGTCTGATCGAATCGTAGACACCTGCCCTCTTCTGCAGATGAAACGTCGTATGGCGTTTATGCACGATGAAGTATCAAGGCTGTTGGCCACTTCAATATGAACTGCTCTAATGGTTAGACATGTAAACAGCACTCCATACCTCTTCACCAAGCTGCGCCCTCGTTTTATTAAGAAGGGACCAAAATAATCCACACCTGTGTGTGTAAAGGGAGGATTATCTGGCAAAAGACGATCTCTTGGTAGATCTGCCATTTTTTGATCGCTGACTTTGGCATGTAGCCTTCTACACACTGTGCATTTAGAAATCAGCTTTCTTATGGCTGTATTGGCAGCTGCAACCCAGAATTTACTTCGTAGTTTTGAAAGAATCTGATTTCTGCCACAATGGCCCATGTTGTGATGTATGTCCTTCAGAATCAACAAAGTTATGTGCTGCCGCTTAAGGATTGCGGGATGCTTGGCAGTTTCTGGCATTGCAGATTGATTTAAACGACCACCTACTCGTAGTACACCATCTTGGACTAATGGGTCCAGTTTGTACAGAACGCTACCTCTTTTGACATGGTTACTTCTTTGCAACGACTTGAACTCCTCGGGAAATGTCTGTCTCTGGCTGTAGCGGATTAGACTTAATTCAGCATTTTCAATGTCTTCAACTGAAAGATGTTGTTTAGGCAGTGTCTGTCTCAGCTTGAACATTTGAGTTTGCAAATGAGCTTGCTGCTTCTTGGTATCATTTTCAGATTGATTTACGGCAGCTTGCAATTCTCTTCTCTTGTTTGAAAGGTGCTGCAGTACTTCCTTCAACCGCAACATCCAAGCGACTGCTCTTTTTAGTCTGTACCATTCTGAGTAATACTCAATCAGTTTATCCAGAGGTTTTCCTTTTTCTGTAGCACTGACACAATTTACCACAGCTGATTTTTTCAATTTAACTTCCACTTCATCGGCCTGGTCTGGTCGCACTGGCCATTCCCTCTTGTGTTTGCAAAGGAATTCTGGACCTTTTATCCAACTTTCTTTTTTCAAGAAGTTTTCCACCTTGATGCCTCTGGAAGCCATATCTGCTGGGTTTAATGAAGTGCCAACATATTTCCACTGTGAGGGTTTTGAAGCTTCTCTGATGAAGGAAACCCTATTGGCAACAAACGTTTTAAACCTTGAGGCTTCGTTCTCAATGCACTGCAGTACTGTGAGGCTATCAGTCCAAAACACAGAGTCTTCAAGTTGCAGTTGAAGCTCTTGTTTCAACATTCTGTCCATTTTTGCTGCAACAACCACTGCAGTCAACTCCATCCTAGGGATTGTTATCTGCTTCAGTGGCGCAACTCTGGCTTTACCCATTACGAATGAACAGTGCCTTTTCTCCATGCTCATTTGTGAGTAACAGGTAGGACACTGTACCATAGCCATTCTCACTTGCGTTGGCGAAATGATGCAATTGAGCAGATATGGTAGGTCCAAAGTTGTCTGGCTTGAAGCATCTACTCACACTGAAGCTTGACAATTGTTCAATGTCCTTTTGCCACACAAACCATTTTTGTGCTTGTTTTTCTGAAATGTTCTGATCCCAGCCCAACTTGTCTTTGCACAGCTGTCTTAGAAGGAGTTTCGCTGGAAGGATACATGGTGCCACAAGACCAAGCGGATCGTATATGGAGCTCACTACGGAAAGTATTCCTCTTCTTGTAGTAGGTCTTTCTTGTACATTTATGGCAAATCTGAATGTATCTGTTTCTGTGCACCACCGTATTCCCAGAGCCCTTTCAATTGGCAGGTTGCTTTTGTTGAAATCTAAGTCCTTGACCTCTTTGGTTCTTTCCTTTTCTGGCAATGATAACAGGACTGCTCTGCTATTGCTTACCCACTTTGTCAAGTGGAATCCACCTTTAGAGCACACAGACATTAGACTTTGTGCTAGTTTGATTGCTGCATCCTCAGAGGCTACGGATTTCAACCAATCGTCCATGTAAAAGTTTTGCAGAATAGTGTTGGTTGCTTCTGCTGTTGCCTCCGTTTTTCCATCCATTGCGGTTTTTCGTAGCGCAAAACACGCACAACTGGGAGACGAAGTTGCCCCGAACAGGTGCACCGTCATCCTGTATTCTGCTGTGGGCTTACTAAGATCTCCTTCGGGCCACCACAAAAATCTCAAAAGATCTGCATCAGCTTCTGGAACTCTCACTTGGTAGAACATTGATTCAATGTCTGCCATAATAGCAACTGGTTCTTGTCTGAAGCGATTCAGTACACCGATGAGAGTGTTGGTCAGGTCAGGTCCCTGCATTAGTTGACTATTCAGTGAGAAGTTCTGGTAAGTTGCTGTGCAATCAAAGACAACTCTCAGTTTGTTCTTTTTCGGGTGATATATGCCATGATGCGGAATATACCACACATTGCATGAGCATTCCAGTTGTTCTGAAGGCACTTTTTCAGCATAGCCTTTGTCAATTATGTCTGTCATGAAAGTGTTATAGTCTTTGTAAAACTCTGGGTTCTTGCTGAGCTTTCTTTTAAGACCAATAGCTCTTTGTTCTGCTATGCATCTGTTGTTGGGAAACTTGGCAGGATCATTCTTGAATGGCAATCCAATGCAGTAATGTCCATCTTTATACTGGATTGAATGCTCAACAGATTGCATGAATTTTTGGTCTTCTTGTGACATTTCTGTTTTGTCACAGTAATTGCGTTCAGGGAAGTCTGCATTGAACTGCTACACCAACAACGTTTCAATGTCTGCAACTGCAATCCTGTTTACAGTGAAACTTGAAGTTCTCACCAGGTCTGATTCTGTGCTCACATCAGTTCGTAGAGGCCCGTTAACTATCCATCCTAATGCTGTCCTGATTGCATAAGGTCCGTTTCCTTCACTATTTATCACTTGCCATGGTTCTATTGCTTTATGCACATTGGCGCCAATCAGCACACCTATCTCTGCTTTGAGATGAGGAAGTTTAACCTGATCCAGATAAGGCCATTTTTCCAGATCCTTTTGTTGAGGGATATTCTCGTGTTTCACTGGAATCTCTTTCTGGGTGAACACTCTAGGAAGTTCCATGTAGTCTTCACATTCTAAGCCACATATTTCCAAATCTGACAGAATGTTACTATGCACAGGTTTTTCTTGTCCCATAGTACGAAGAAGAATCTCTGTCTTTCTGCCTTTCAAGTTCAAATCTCTCATTAACGCCTCGGTGCAAAACGTTGCCGAGCTTCCTGGGTCAATGAAGGCATAAGTCCTTACTACCTTGTCACTTTTCTTCGACTTGATCTTCACTGGGACTATAGCTAGGATGCATTCACTGTTACCGGCCCCAGTGTATAGGAATATTAAATATTTTATAAAGTTTAATACCATCTTTTAAGTTTTATCTTGAACTCTAAAATCCATTGATCTATTAACCATACTTGTTACCGCTGTAGTTTTGTTACTCTAAATTTAGTCTGAATCATTTAAGCTCTTTTTTGCCATCAGCTTGTCAGATGTTCGGTCCAGTTATTCCTGTCAATCATAGCAATGAATCGCGCATATTTAGCCGAATTACTCTATTTTTTTAAACTGGCATCTGTCATTCTTGAAACGGTATACATGGACGTTTGGTCCTCTTAGACAAACAACACTTTTCTTCGATTGTGAATGGATTATGTAGAGAAAACGAACAAAGTACGCTCATATTACGGCACACTACAGTTGACTAGAAATGCCTTAGCTGGCTTGACTAAACAAGGAGGTAATCCAATATGGTAAATAAATAGCGAAATTAGAAGAAATTAAAATATGTTTCAATTTAGTAGATATACTTCGGGAAGGGTCAATAGGGTGTTATTTCAATTTCTTAGAGAAATTAATGTATTTGAGCACAGAGGACCCAGACTGCTGTTTCGCGTGTCACTATTAGATCGGGAGTGAGAATCAGAAATAACTGTGAACATTATTATCTTAAATAAATAACAGTGAAATTCATTTATGTGTCATAAATGTTTGTATTTATAAACAACTCTGATGTTTTAACAACACTTTTCTATTTATTAATTTAATAACATAAGGATAGTGGACACTCTTGCTGATAATTTTCCACATTTATGTATCTTAACAATTAAGACAATAATAATTAAAAAAAAGCTGTAAATAAACACCACTGGTTAACATTGCATACATGCTTGTAAATGTATGTAACCTTGGACCACAAACCAGTCATAAGCGTACGTTTTAATTTAGATTTGTACACATCTGAAAGCTGAATAAATAAGCAAAGGATTCAGCGTTTATATAAAACGTATAATTCATAAGTATAGTTTCCAACTGCATTTGGCGTCAATCCATTTCACTAACCAATGAGATGAGTTGTGGGAGGGATGTTGCTTCGTTGTCATTAATTTACCTACTACCAATGAGCAGGCATGTGGGCGGGGCGACACGTGCAGCCCCACCCCAGATTCAGCCCCGCCTCGATCTGCAGGCTGCAGGAGACACCCCTCGCTGCAGACTGTAGCGCGGTGACGTCAGGTACCTACGTCACGTATGTGTTTACCGCGCATGCGCAAAGTGACGTATGGTATGCCTGTGTAATTTGCATAGCGTGGTGACGTTGGACGTTTTCGCTTTGTGTGTAACATAATGCGTCATTAAAACGCATGCGCATACTTAACATAATACTCTTATAAAATGTAAAAGTAGCCTATTAAAAAAGCCAAGGTGAAAAAAAAGAAGGGGAAAAACAGTAATATGTACAAATCCATGATTTTAACCATGTCTTTAGTTTATTTTGTAATATTTGTGTAGTATTATATACAAGGTATTAAGATTGTTGCACTTTATTTCACTGTGTATATTTTAACATTACTCTGCACCTTATATGTTTCTTATTTTATCCTTTCCTCTGTCATGATTCTTGTTTATTTAGTATAATTATGGACATTTTTCTGTTGCTTTGGCAATTCTGCCTGTGGAATATTTAAGCCAATAAAGTTGTATTGAGTTAAATTGACTACATACAGTATATTTTCAGTGTCTGCATCCCATTTTATGCATGGTGCCTCCAAAAAACCAAACTGATAACAGTGATCTTTTTTTTTATGACAAAAACATAAAAACTTGAGGGTGAGACACCTCACCCAAAGTTTCACCAAAATGAATTAGTTCTTCTAGCTTTCTTATTCTGGGACTACAAAATAGTATTTAAATAAATTCTAAAAAAAAAAAAAGTGGTTTGTTGTTAGGAAACTTGCATTTATATACAATTTACAAAGAAAATAAATTAAATTTATAACAAAACAAGCATTCCTTTTAGTTGAGTCAGAATCATAATCAAAATTAGTTCTTTAAAAGTAATAGGTACATCTCGCTGGATATTATTCTTAATAAATAAACCAATATTTTCCCAGAGTTGTATAGTATACTGACACGTGCAAAATAAATGAAAAACAGTATTAAATTGACAAAATGAACATTTTAACATGTAGTGAGTACTGTAAAAAGTATTTGAGTGTCTATTTGTCTGTCTGTCTCCTGTCTTTTTTTTTTTTTCATAAAATTTTTTTTAATGATAGACTGTATTGCCCTCAACTGTAAAACATTCAAATTAAAAAAAAAAAAATCTTCAAACTTTTATGGTATGCTTTCTCAAGCCAAGCTAACATAAATTTTGACTTGACAAACTTTTTTAAATTAAGCTTATTGTTAATGTTGTTTATGAATTAAATCGCTTTGGTAATTTACAGACAAAGCAAATAACACTCTTTTCCTAACACCATCCTATAATACATTTTAAAATATTTTCCTTGCATGACTCTTTTTTTGACTTAATTTAAAATGATTTAATATTGTTTAAATATTGTTTGTTCTTTTATGTAAATTAGGTGTCGTTAACTGGAGTGCATTTTCTGCACAATACAAAGAGAAGTTCTGGGTGCCTTATTCACTGACCCAGTGCCTACGGTGCCATGAAATATATAAAGACTGCCCACCTGGGTATGTTGGCAATGGCAGAAGGGGAGTCCTGCGTGGGTTTTTTTTCCTCCAAAGATTTTGAGGGCTACTGCTCAGTTGATTGTTTTATCAGTGATGGAGGTGAATTTCAGAACGAGTAGATGTAATATATATATATATATTTTTTTCTCTTGTTCTCATGTGTCATGTTTATAGTTTTAATTATTATGTAAAACAAATATATATATATATATTAGTGGTGGGCCGTTATCGGCGTTAACGTGCTGCGTTAACGTGAAACTCTTATCGCGCCCCAGGTAGCCAGCGGAATCGGGCCGATTGCGGCTGAGTGCCGGCTCACTCGGCTGTGTTCTGGCAGCGGCTCGCCAGGAGTGAGCCGGCTCTGGCCCAGCAATGGTTGCCGGATTTGGCTAGGCTTTGGATATGCGGATCTGGCCCGATTCTGGTTGAGAAACGGCACATTTAGACACATTCAGCCTGACTATGGGCCATAAGTGTAAGTCCCAAAAATGTCAAAAATTCAGGTTTTACTCCTTGTGTAAATATTTTGTCCCCACAATACAGATTAAAACACATAAACACTTAACTTAATTACAAAATTGCTAAAATATTTTTTTTTTAACAAAATGCCTGAGATGTCAAATCTTTTCCCTGTCAATGTTATTTATTTAATTGTATTACTATTTTAAATAATATTCTATTATTTTTGTCAGGCCAACCATGGACTTTGTTTATAATTTAAAAATGTTCACTTCATCTAAATTATGACACTTTCATGTTGTTCTGCACCCCAAAAATAGAACCGTATATGTCTGTAACAGAGCTAATAAAATGCTTTCAACATGTTTCCCCTTTATAACACCATTTTCAGGCTTGATAATCATAATGTGGCATAATTGCAAAAACTTTTAGCAAAATTTGATTTGAAATGTTATAACCGTGATTTTATGGCCAAACACAAATCCAAAAGCAAAATTTAATGAGTAGTATGAACCAATAATTGACCTTCAGCTGACATCTTCTGGTTATGAAATAAGTGAGTGACACTGTTATGATATTTTATTAATAACTGATATGTTATATATTTAAAAATAATTGTACATACATTCTCTCTCTCTCTCTCTCTCTCTCTCTCTCTCTCTCTCTCTCTATATATATATATATATATATATATGTGTGTGTGTGTGTGTGTGTGTGTGTGTGTGTGTGTGTGTGTGTGTGTGTGTGTGTGTGTGTTTATTTATTTATTTATTTATTTTTTGGGGGGCCAGGGAAATATAACAAGGTATAATTAACTAAATGTACACCTCAGATGATAAAAATTAAATTAATAAAATTGTTATAAATATAACTTTGACTATTTTACGCCTCACGTGCGAAGCCCGCGAAGGAACCAGAGGCTATATAAGCTGCGATCAGTTCACGTCACGCGCACAGCCGGACTCCCTTTGATTGAGTGGACATCGCTCGACGGAAGAGCTTTCTTCAGGTAAAGTATTTTTGTGTACATACGTGTAAAATCAACGGACTGTTATTTAAATGTACAATATCTAAAACTACTGTTCACATAAACGAGTCTTTCCGTCTTTATTTTTTATGGCCCGCTCTTCAGCACCGTTGACCGTTAATGCCGTTATCTGTATGACGTCATTTGCGCAGATCTGCTAGAATTGAGAAAACCTCACATTCATGTCGGTCAAGGTAACATTAGTTAAAAAATATATTAATTTTACAATTATCAACAATAACATTATCAGATTTGAGTTGTGTTGTCTCAGATTTGACATACAGCGAGAGAGAGAGAGAGCGCGCGCGTTCAGTGTGCGTCAGTGTCGCGCGCTCTCTCTCTCTCTCTCGCTGTATGTGAGATAGAGCGAGCAAGAGACAGAAAGACTTAAGCCAATGTAGCCTATCCTTATGAGAATAATAATTCTTTTTTTTTTAATAACGAATTACAATAAAAGTAAAACATTAGGCTTGCATATACAGGGAATAAAAGTCATATACAAGTAAAATAATTAATTTTAATAATGAAAACTATTTCTTTTTCTTTCTTTTTTTTTGTCAGATTGTCATCCGATTGTTGTAAGTGATCAACTCATTCTGCATCTTGGATTTGCCATGTTCAACACACTGATGAGTAAGTAATAACCTATTAAAAATCAATACATTTCAATTTGTACAGATATATGTATTGTGTGACTCATTCCCCCCCCCCCCCCCCCCCTTGTTTTTGTGTCAGTAGCAGCTGAACCCCAAAGGCTCCACAGCATTGAGCGCCTTTGGCTTTGCAGGTATATATTTTTCAGCTGACTGTCAAACTAATTCACAATATTTGTATACAGCAGTTTTTATTCATGTATTCATTAGTGTTAGTGAATAGTGAAATAGTGTGCCTTTCTGCTGTACTTCTTCTAATCTTTTTGTGATTGCTTTTTCATATTTTTTGTCAGATTTGTCAAGATCATCTGAAAAAAGTGCATCTGTGCCATGTAAGTAATTTAATGTTATATTTTGCCATGTGTAAGTATATGGTTTATTTAAAGGAAATTCAAATCAGATGGTCCATAATATCTTAAGATTAATTTTGTTGTACCAAGTCAGCGTGTTGTGAGTGTTTATTTTAAGTTTTACCGAAATTTTTACATGTTACATTTTAAATACTCTTATTATTTGTATAGCTGTAAACTGCATTGTTTCACAGGCTGTGATATTTGCCAATAAGTTAATTGCCAAGTAGTGACACACAGAGTGCCAGAACTTTTATAGGACTCTTTCTTTTTGTAATTTTTAAACTGTAAAATTGTATTAGGTTAAAATTAAATAATAAATTAAATATATTAAACATACATTATTATTAAACATAATAAAGTCTGAAAAAAGTGGTCTGAATAAGATGACTGTTTAATCATATAAAGTGATTTTTTTTTCAAAGCTTCATGTTTAAATAGGCAAACTTGTGCCCCATATGTCTGACAATTTTCTTTTAAAAATATTTTCTGCAAATATAGCAGTGTGATGCAGAGAGAAACCGAGAAGTTTATAAGAGTGCCATAGTGGAAGAAGAGAGCATGTCCTACAACAAAAGAATTTCTTCCTAAGGTAAGCTCCAAATATTGTTACCATTCACCACCGAGATCACTGAGACCTGACTAACTATGTGTCAATATGTGTCCCCTCTTTATCTCTTTCTTTCATTTATTGTCTCTCCTTTAGGAAACCTTGAGGTCCTGATCGTTCTTAAAGTTTCTATAGTGTTTTTATGCATTTGTTGATGTTTTTATTTTTTCAATAATAAATTCAATAAACGTTTCTCGTACAGTATTTATATGGTGTCATTCTTACTTGGGGGGCAGGGGTGAGAGTGAGTGGCATGTGTGTGTGTGATATTTGTGGAAAGAACATTTAAAAAAAAAAAAACCTGGAGGAAATCATGAATAATACATTTTTGTAGTTTTTAAGGAACCATTTAATTACATGAACAGTTACACCTATCCAAGTAGGCTATATACTTTAGCAAACAAGCTAATATTGCTTAAATTTCGTTATTAATTAAATAAATAGGTCTGTATTTCATATACATTTCCATTTGGAATCCAGACTCGGGCCAGCCTGCTAACTGTATAATGTATGCCGGCGTGATTGCGGCCCGATGCCGGCAGTTCCGGTTCAGTTTCGGCAGCCGGACACGGGCCAGTACCGGCTAACTGTATAATCTCTGCTGGCGCGATTGCGGGCCGATGCCGGCAGTGTCGGCTCAGTTTCGGCACCCGGACTCGGGCCAGTGTATTCGGGCCGATTCTGGCGCGTCATTCATTACCGGAATTCACAAGAGTCCGGCAACCGGATCCGGGCCGAGTCATTTCTTCCGGATTGCCGGATTTGGGCCAGTACTGGGCCAGATGTTTTTGGCTACCTGGGGCGATAAAAAAAAATATCGCCGTTAATCTATTCTCAAATTTGGGTTGGGAGCTGGGTCTAAACTACGCAAGCTATGATGACTTTCACCTTGATAGTTTAACGCGGATGTATACCGAAGACTGTAGTAGAATATGGTCGCGCGTTTAAGTCTCCTCCGCCAAAACACAGACGGGATCGCGTCGTCCTCCATTCATAAAAACCGAATCTACTATAGCGAAATGCCACGTAAATTCGTCGTTTTTTGGATTCATAAATCAAATGTTGGTCAGTCACTTAATTCAAATCGCGATATGGACTAGTGTATGTGAAAACTGAAATGCAAAAAGACCGTTTTAATATGAATCCGATATGTTCCGTTTGCCTAGCTGTATGTATGCATTGCGGAGACGCGCTTTTACTACACGCATACTGAAACACACGTGACGCTCCCGGTAATTTTTGGCATTTGCATCTCACATGAACAGATAAACTCAATCTCCCAAACTGCTGTGAGTGTCACTTATACCGTTTCATTTGAGAAAACTAGCATCATATCATACTGTATGACACAGAAACTTCTCGGCAACCTGTCAAAATAAAAGTACGGTGTAACATGTAATGGACTGGGTATAGGTGTTGACGTTAAAAAAAACACAATCTAATAGGTAGAAAAAATAATTTCATTGTTAGTTAGTTAGTAAACACAAGTACATCTAATTGAACATAATTTATTTTCATCAACAAATTATCATAGAACAGCTTCATGAGCTTTATGATCCATTCTCAAAGACTTTAAGTCATTATTTGGGTAGCACACATATTCTGAATGCCTTCAGCAGAATTCAAATTAGCCATTTTAATCTAGATTAATCTAGATTAATTCCAAAATTTAATCTAGATTAATCTAGATTAAAAAAATTAATCTATGCCCACCCCTAATATATATATATATATATATATATATATATATATATATATATATATATATATTAGGGGTGGGCATAGATTAATTTTTTTAATCTAGATTAATCTAGATTAAAATGGCTAATTTGAATTCTGCTGAAGGCATTCAGAATATGTGTGCTACCCAAATAATGACTTAAAGTCTTTGTGAATGGATCATAAAGCTCATAAAGCTGTTCTATGATAATTTGTTGATGAAAATAAATTATGTTCAATTAGATGTACTTGTGTTTACTAACTAACTAACAATGAAATTATTTTTTCTCCCTATTAGATTGTGTTTTTTTAAAGTGCCCCTATTATGCCATGTTAAAGGT